>NC_136503.1:108659347-108814347 GCF_053919585.1 Euprymna scolopes
TTCTATTTGCGATTTTTTCCAAGGAACTCTGCCTTTTGGATCATTTTGGACCATTTGGAATTTACCCATTGGATTGGAAATTTTAAATTCGACCGTTTGGGATTTTACCATTCTTGGATTTTTTACCCTTCACCGGACTATCCATTCATGTGAAATCTTTTTATCATTTTTCTTTTACCTCCCATTCCCCTTACCTCTCCCTTTTTTTAACTAAGTGAGATTTGTGACTTATTTGTAGTTTGATTAAATAAATTAAATCCGATCCCGCATTTTGCTAATTCCTGCCCTCTGATGAAAAGGAGAATATTTCTTCGAAACTCCGCGGATTAAGGACTATCCACTTATCTTGTGCTTCCTTTTTTTTTAAATTAAATATGTTTTTAACTCTTTTTCAAGATGTCTTTTAACATGTTTTATTAATCTTTTGTTCATATATATATATATATATATATATATATACTTGTTTATTGTTATATAAACATGCTCACATCCCGCTGCTACAAACAGCCACTTGTTTCAATCAAACAACAGATATCATCAGGCAGCGACTTGACTATTCAAAAGTTCAATGAATCTTTTGAATAGTCAAGTCGCTGCCTGATGATATCTGTTGTTTGATTGAAACAAGTGGCTGTTTGTAGCAGCGGGATGTGAGCATGTTTATATAACAATAAACAAGTATTATCAGCTCTTTTTATTGAGCACTATCTAACAACCTCGTTGAATTCATTAGTCCATTACTTTTGAATATAAAAAAAACCCCGAGTATATATATATATATATATATATATATATGTATATACAGTAGAACCCCGGGATACGGCATTACAAATTAGTAACAAAATACAGTACAGTATATAATACACATGTATATAATCAAATAACATTATAAATAACACCGTAAGGCGGGGAAAATACCGTAAACAGGGGCCGGGAAAACATATATATATATATATATATGAACAAATGATTTCGAGTAAAAGGCATACGCAATCAGAGAGAGGGGGAGGCGGGCGGAGTATAAACACTTGTATCAGATGTTCATAAGTGACTGCGATTGAAACTTGTTCCTGGACAGTGCGACAGCGCAGTGGTGTAGGACCGACACGTGTTTGAACAATGAAATCTTTCACTTATGCTCGTAATAACGGGAAGGGTGAGCAGATATTAGGAATAAGTGGCTCCTCGAACCCACTATTGTGTCCTTGGCCACAGAATAAACCTTGAAGAAACTAAAACTCATCTAACTACGAACACCAGACAAATTGGTGTGTGGGTGTTATGAATGAATTTGTCTGCGCTGCATCCTAAACACGGAAGATTCTATGTAGCTTAATTACCATATATATTTTTTCATAACTTACTACCTAGCTCTGCTGACGAATTGAGCTCGCTTGGAGTAAAATATTGAAAATTGATACACAAAATATAATAAGTCTGCTTATAAAGTTTCATGTGGAACAGCACTAGGAACAATACCAAAGAACTTGCATAAAGAAATACTTACTGATTGAAAATGACGTCCATGTTTTCGTAAAATTTTAAATACAAAAATGTTTTGCTAGAAATTTTCGTTTTTCTCGATTTTTTTCATTTATAAATCACTTTTTATGTTTCGCTAGCACTTACTAACTGGTGACCCTTTTTTTCCATGTATTTCCCGTTAAAATATAATTTTCATACCCAGTTCATATACAAACTAGTACGGACACCCGACGTTGTCCGGGATTAAATGATGAGGAACGAATTTTTCACATTCCCCCCTTTTTATTCTAATCAAAATCGCCGAAATCGTCCATTTTTTTAATCAAATCGATTGATCGCCTGCTCTAGTTGAGGACCCACCGTAGTGCACGGGAGGAAGCTTCATGTGCCTCCATGCAGTGATTTAGTCCACAATACATTGTTATCTAGATTGCACTGTAGAGAACCTCCTGTTGATTTTATAATATATATATATATATATATATATATATATATATATATAATGGCTTGAATTAAAGTTTAAAATGTAAAAGTCAAGTATCATAGTTCAGTTATACTCTAAAAAGAAATATCCATTTCGAACGCACCCCTGTCATATCAAAGAACCTAATTGCTAGTTTATATGTCTAGTCTTACTGCTTGTGCGGTGATAATGGCTTGAATTTAAGTTTAAAATTAAAAAATATAGTAGTATGATGCAATAGCGTTTTAAACAGATGCATTCATTTCTAACGTGCCCCTGTCGTATCAAAAAAAATTACTATTGATTTTATAAGCCAGGCCTTCCACCTTGTGTGGTAATAAAACTTCTCAAATACAATTGCGATGAAGGCTGTGTAAAGTGTTAATATATACGTATACATACATATACATATATACATATATATACATATACATACATATATATACATATATATACATATACATATGTATACATATATATACATATATATACATATACATATATATACATATATATACATATACATATATATATACATATATATATATATATATACATATATATATACATATACATATATATACATATATATACATATACATATATATACATATATATACATATACATATATATACATATATATACATATACATATATATACATATATATACATATACATATATATGTACATATATATACATATACATATATATGTACATATATATACATATACATATATATGTACATATATATACATATACATATATATGTACATATATATACATATACATATATATACATACATATACATACATATACATATATATACATATATATACATATACATACATATACATATATATAATATATATACATATATATACATATACATATATATACATATACATATATATACATATACATATATATACATATATATACATATATATACATATACATATATATACATATACATATATATACATATATATACATATACCTATAAATATATACACATATACATATATATACATATATATACATATATACACATATACATATATATATACATATGTATACATACACCCGGTCAATATGCAAGCCTCCTAGACCTTTTTCTCTCAACTTCCCCTGAGCTATGTTCATGTTCCGTTCATTCTCCTCTAGGATCCTCCGACCACTCCGTCGTACCAGTTAAGATAAAAACGAAATGTAAGAAGCCCCCAGACGTACCCCTCCACCGTACTGTATACCGATAGTCTATGGCTGACTGGGATAGCTTCCGTACATTCATATCTGATTTACCTCTGTACTCCATGTTTAAAAAGGAAGTATCCTCTATGGTATCAGATCTCACCGAATGGTTAATTGTAGGCATAGACCGATTCATACCATCTAAAAAAATTCCAATAATGACCTAACAGCCAGCCATGGTTCGCCCCAGAATGTGCTGCTGCTATCGCGCACAGAAATCACTTTTTTCATAGCTACCAACGTAATAGATGCCCTAAGACTAAAGCTGCTTTCAGGACTGCCAGCAACCACTGTAAAAGAGTAATAAAAATGCAAGAGAGCTATATGCCCAGACTGTTAAATCACCGGTAGCTGATCAGCGGCTTGGTTCCCACCAGTTTTGGCAAATAGCAAATAGGATCCTGAACAGAAGTGTGCGTTATATCCCAACCATTATCAATGGACCAGAGGTCATCTCGTCAGACAAGGCTAAACTATTTGCAAAGAACTTTGCAGCTAATTCTACCCTATGCGACGAAGGCCATCAACTCCCCATATTTCCTCCTATAACACAGAACAAGCAAGGTAACATACAAATATCCGTGCATGAGGTCGCCAAGCTAATCAAGAACCTAGATTTCAGTAAAGCAACTGGCCCTGATGACATCCCAATTATAGTGTTAAAAAAGCTTCAACCAGAACTTGCTCCCATACTTACGAAACTGTTTAAGCGCTGCCTTAAGGAGAAGTGCTTTTCGACTCCCTGGAAGACCTAATCAGTTTGCCCTGTATTTAAGAACTCAGGTTATAAGTCATCTCCCTCTCAGTACAGACCAATAAGTCTCCTGTGTGTTATGAGTAAGTTGCTGGAATCCATATCAAATAGAGAAATAGTCAACCACCTCAGCAGGAATAACCTTCTTAGTGGCACACAATATGGTTTCCGCTCTGCAAGATCTCCGGCAGATGTGCTGACGGTTATATCCCACAGGATTAGTGAATCTCTTGACAAAGGCTTCCTTTCTAGGGCAATTTCTCTTGACATATCAAAGGCCTTCGACAAGGTATGTCATAAGGGTCTACGTCACAAGATTTCCAGCTACGGTATAACTGGAAATGTTTTCTCAATCAGTAAATCATTTCTCTCCGATAGGCTCATAAGAGTAGTGGTAGATGGACAAAAATCAGAGGCCTGCAATATAAATGCTGGAGTCCCTCAGGGGTCACTCCTAGGCCCAACTCTCTTCCTGATCTACATCAATGACCTCCCTAAACACATACTTAAATCATTCGTTGACATCTATGCTGATGACACGACCATCTACGGCAACACATCAAAGGCTGTAAATGACAAAGTTCTCTCTGATTCTCTCTCCTCTGATCTCGAGCGCGTGGTTCAGTGGGGGAAGATGTGGCTGGTTACCTTTAATGCATCCAAAACCAAACTCCTATCCTTACATCATCAACGCTCTGATCCCCATCTGGCATCAATTGTGATGGATGCCTCTCGTCTGGGTGAGGCCCCGTGTTTTGAGAAGCTTCTGGGTTTGACCTTTACTCCTGATCTGAAATGGAACACGTACATCAAGTCTGTTGCCAAGGTCGCTGGAAAGATGGTTGGATCCTTCTACCGCTCCAGAAGATATCTCACTACTGATGCAATTCTCTATCTATATAAAAGCCAAGTACATCCAAGGATGGAACACTACTGCCATATCTGGGCAGGAGCTGCTAAAAACAGCCTATCCTGCCTTGACAGAGTACAAAATAGACTTCGTGGCTTAGTGGAGGATGCCCTTTTCTCTACCCTGCAACCTCTCTCCCACAAAAGAGACGTTGCGAGCCTATCCTTGTTTTATCGTTATTTCCATGGCAGGTGCTCGTCTGAACTCCAATCTCTGGTCCCCCCTCGCCAATCTTTCACGAAAAACACCCGTCTAGCTGAATCCACTGTGATAAATTTTCCCCACTCTATATCTGTGCCTAAATGAAAACGCAGAGTCCATGAACAAAGCTTCTTTCTTAGAACTGCACGCCTGTGGAACTCTGTTCCGTCTGCCTGCTTCCCACCGGATTACAACTTGGATGTCTTCAAGTCGAATGTTAACAAATTCCTAATGAACCGCCCCTTAAGTAAAAAAATCCATCATATCTCCACACTAACGTAATGTACTTGCAATAACCCTTATCCCTGAGTTGCTTCCGGGCCTTGATAAGTGGTGATCACTGTGTAAAAAAAAACGCATATAAATACATATATATATATATATATATATATATATATATATATATATATATATATACAGATATATAAATATACATATACGTCAGGGGTGTGAGTTCCGTTATAGACGCGCTGATTTTATTTGAATGAAATAAAATACGCATCAAGTGCGCTTGAAAGCCAAATCACAACGCAATATTACGAAAATAAAAAAATATTTTACTTGTTTGAAATTTATAATTTAAATATATTTCGGAATCAAACTCCATCCTCAGTATTTTTTTCTTTCTTTTTTTTTTCTTCTTTCTTGCCATGTTGTAAAATTGGAGAAAGAAAAGTCAGTTAGTTAAGGTGCGCACGTTGTCTCTCAGCGATTGTATTTTGAAATGTAAGGAACTTGCGTATTTATTTTATTCAAATTAAATCAACGCTTCTATAACGGAACTCACACCCTAACGTTAATCTCGTGTAACCAACGCAGTGTAACCGACATTTCAAAATTCAACTGCTGAGAGACAACGCGCGGATCTTTACTACCGACTTTTCTTTCTCCAACTTTACAACATGGCAAGAAAGAACAAAAAAAAAACAACAAAATACTGAGGATGGAGTTTGATTCCGAAATATATTTAAATTATAAATTTCAAACAAGTAAAATATTTTGTTATTTTCGTAACATTTACTTGTAATTTGGCTTTCAAGCACACCTGATGCGTATTTTATTTTATATGCATATACATATATACACATACATATACATATATACACATATTTACATACATATACATATATATATATATATATACATACATATATATACATATATACACATTTTATGATGATGATTGCAACGTCTTGTAAGACGAGTGCCACTCCCTCAGACACTTAAAGTACATGAGCCCAAAAATGACTTCTCTCGCCAAAGGACCATTTTTATAGACAAATCGCTGAGGGAGTATAGACATACACAGATGATGTTACAGAGTCTTAGCTTTGTACGACAGCTAAGTCTCTCTCTCGGTTCAAAATGTTGAGATCCAGCAACAAGCAAGAGCAAGATAGCCAGCAACAAGTTAAACTGCAGACCAGCTTAATGTGGGTACTGGTCTCCCGTTTTATGGTTTTTTAAATCAGAGATTTGCTTCTCCTAGAAAGGTTGCCTTCACCACGGCTTACAGGAGCCCTCTCCACACATTTTATACACACACACACACACACACACACACACACACACACACACATATATATATATATATATATATATATAAAACTATCCATTCATGTGAAATCTTTTTATCATTTTTCTTTTACCTCCAATACCCCTTACCTCGCACTTTTTTTTAACCTAGTAAGTTCTGTGACTTACTTCTAGTTTCATTAAATACTTTTATATGCAAAATCCGATCTTGCATTTTGCTAATTCCTGCCCTCTGATGAGAGGAGAAATAAAGAAAAAAAACGTTTTCAGGTCATGGCATTTCGACGCTAAATGCTTCTTATCAGAAGAAGAGTGGGGCCAGATTTAAACAAAACGCAAATATAGATACATATGGCTTTATGGCATTTAGATATGAAGTTATTATGAATATGCTAAAATTTATTAAGAAATATTAAAAGTAGGTACAATATATAAGAGTAAACCGGAATGGTAGTAGCCATGTAGGTAAAAGCAAAAAAAAAAAAAAAAAAAACATATGGGCTACTATGAAAAATTGGGGATTATCAAAGATGGATCAATAATCTATATATTAATACGATAACGTGTGTGTCATTTTCTGTGTCACGTTTACATCCTGGTCGTTTAATTGCTATGTACTTCCATTTCTTGTAAGGAATAACTTTACCAAGAATTGTTCATAAGTTTTGGGTTCGGTTTCGAGTATAGCTGATGGCACTTAAGTCATCTATTTTTTTTATAAAAATCTTTATCAAGAATTCTTCATAAGTTTCTGCTTGCTTCGATAAATATTGTTGTAGTTTAAAAAAAAGGAGCCTCAAAATATTATATTTTTTAATTTTTTTTCATAATTTCACGATATCTTTTTTTTAATAATAAATTGTTAATTGAAAACACAGAATAGTTACAAAACACCATCCCCTCTCTGTGGTAAGAATGACTAAAAAAAATTGTGGCTATAAAAAAATGGTTGTGGCTATCATATCACAATGTGATTATGGAAATGGTGTGCGTCGTAAAACAAATAACGATGACTATATGTATATATATAAGAGCAATAATTTGCAATTATTCATATTTATTTCTGAACATCGTGTATTGCGTGAGTTTTCCCAAATTTTGCGAGTAAGTATCTCTTCGTTGTATGGTGAAGGAAGCGTAGACAGCTTCCCGAACGTTACATTCTGTGTTCGTGTCGGTATAGGATATGTATTAGGTTATATATACATAATATATGGTTATATATATATATATATATATATATATATATAACTATATATTATATATATAACTATATATTATATATATATAACTATATTATATATATATATATATAACTATATATTATATATATAACTATATATTATATATATAACTATATATTATATATATATGTATAACTATATATATATAACTATATATATATATATATATAAATAACTATATATATATAACTATATATATATATATAAATAACTATATATATATAACTATATATATATATATATATATATATATATAAATAACAACAATAACAAAATCTAAATTTATAAGTGATAAAAATAAACAGTATAATCAATCTAGGGATTATAGCCTAATGGTTAAGGCACCAGACTGTGGTAAACATGGTCTGAGGTTCGATCCTTAGAGGCAGTTAAGCTGGTGAGAGGTAAAAAACCTCGAAACACGCGTGTACGTAGATTACTGTTATAAAAATAATAAAATAAATAAAATATATAACTATATATATATATAACTATATATATATATAATTATATATATATATAACTATATATATATATAACTATATATATATATCTATATATATATAACTATATATATATAACTATATATATATATAACTATATATATATAACTATATATATAACTATATATATATATAACTATATATATATAACTATATATATATAACTATATATATATAACTATATATAAAGGTATATATATATACCTATATATATATATACCTATATATATACCTATATATATATAACTATATATATATATAACTATATATATATATTAAGTAATGTGATTTATAATTTAAAAATTTTTTAATTTAAAAATTTAAAAAAAAAAATTTTTAATTTAAAAATCAAATTTTAATTAAATTAAAAATCAGTTTCATAAGAAGGAACAACAACAAAGTCAATTATCGGTACGATCGTTTCGGAAATCCGTGCTTTTTATTTGTGGTATACATGAAGTCACGTAGAACAATTATACATAGTTTTTTTGGTAAGCACGGTCTCCTCATCAGCAAATTTAGGAGGATTTCTATTGAATTTAAAAGACACCAAAAATAAACCTAGCATTAAAAGTAAGGCAAATGAATCTTTTAGTTTTTCTTTTTTTGAAATCAGGAACTGTGTTTAAAGTAGTCATTTAGATGTTTGCTATAGCTTTTTATTTTATTGAATTCAATAAAATAAAAAGCTATAGCAAACATCTAAATGACTACTTTAAACACAGTTCCTGATTTCAAAAAAAGAAAAACTAAAAGATTAATTTTAATGCTAGGTTTATTTTTGGTGTCTTTTAAATTCAATAGAAATCCTCCTAAATTTGCTGATGAGGAGACCGTGCTTACCAAAAAAACTATGTATAATTGTTCTACGTGACTTCATGTATACCACAAATAAAAAGCACGGATTTCCGAAACGATCGTACAGATAATTGACTTTGTTGTTGTTCCTTCTTATGAAACTGATTTTTAATTTAATTAAAATTTGATTTTAAAATTTAAAAAAAAATTTTTTTTAATTTTTAAATTATAAATCACATTACTTAATATTGAATTAGCTCTAGGACATTTAACTATCGAGCTTATTATATATCTAAATTACAACGAGCATTTCCTGTATTTTAATTAAACTAGTAATTTCACTATTACATTAAAATACACTTAGCTCTTTAGACTATTATTCTAATCTCCTTTAACTATATATATATATATATATATATATATATATAGTTATATATATATGTATATATATATAGTTATATATATATAGTTTTATATATATATATATATATATATATAGTTATATATATATATATAGTTATATATATATATATAGTTATATATATAACTATATATAGTTATATATATATATATATATAGTTATATATATATATAGTTATATATATAGTTATATATATATAGTTATATATATATATATATATAGTTATATATATATATATAGTTATATATATATATATAGTTATATATATATATATATATATAGTTATATATATATATAGTTATATATATATATATATAGTTATATATATATATATAGTTATATATATATATATAGTTATATATATATATAGTTATATATATATATATAGTTATATATATATAGTTATATATATATATATAGTTATATATATATATAGTTATATATATATATATATAGTTATATATATATATATATAGTTATATATATATATATATATATATATATATATATATATATATATATACTAGCGGAGAGACCCGACGCAGCCCGGGATTGAATGATGATCAACGAATATTTCACACTCATATATTTTTAGTGCTATAGAAATCCGTGAAATCACTCGAAAGAAAGCTTCACATGCCTCCATGCAATAACTAAGTCAAGAATATATGTTATTCTACATTTCACTCTAGAGAACCTAATGTCTCTTTTATAAAATCATTTTTATAAACTCTTTCCATCCAGTTAACGAAAAAAAAAACATTAAAAAATTTACGTGCGTGGTTTGAACTTACAGACAACACCATACACACACAAAAAAAACATGCTATCAACTTGCCCACAGTAGAATTTTCACAACCCGTTGTTCTGTCCTTGCTTCTAAGCGACGACATGGAAAAATGACTTCATCGATGATAGATAAATTAAAATAACGATTTCGATTATCGGTAATTATCGGGGGTATTCTTAGACAAAACTTAGCTAAGATCACTCCCAGACTTATACACTAAAGTTCTGTACATTTTAAAGAAAATCTGTTCAATCGTTTCGGAGTCTAAAGGAACGAACTCACGCATACACACAAAGTTTCATATATATATATATATATATATATATATATATATATATATATATATATATATATATATACTAGAAAAAGTACCCATCGTTGACTGGGTTCAAAAACAGCCTACCGAAAATGGACTCTGATTTATTAAAGTATCATAGGTTATGAAAAAGAAGTGTTGTAAAGAGATAGCTTCGAATTTGGGGGTATCAAAACCAAAGCAAAATATGGTGAAAGTAAAAATAAAATAGATAAACCCCATAATTTATTATACCATACCTGTTCACACTGAAACACTTATCACAATATTCTGTGGATCTATATTAAAAAAAACTTGTTAAACTTTGTGACATATTTCCATTCTATGGAGGTCAGGTGCGAACGAACACCCCATAATTTTATGATATCATATTTCTTCGAATTGAAACATATTTTTAAATAATAACGTTATTATTTCAGCACGGATCACTCTCTGCATGAGTACCGATTAATGTTTTGTTTTTGTTTTTTTCTTAGCGGAGTTTTTTTTTTTTTTTTGAGAAAACCTTTTTTAACAAAAATTGAAAGTACACTTTTTTCTTGTTTTTTCTTTTTTTTTTTTTTTAAGAAAACCTTTTTTAACAAAAATTGAAAGTACACTTTTTTCTTGTTTTTTCTTTTTTTTTACAGAAGTTGTTTTATATAAAAAATTATGAATGCTTTTTCTTTATTAAAGAAATTGGGTACTCATGCACTTATTGATCCGTGCTAAAATAATAACGCTATTATTTAAAAACCCATTCTTAACATGGGGTTGTACCTATTCTGTACTTTAACCTTATAATTGAATAAAAAAAACGGTAAATTTTTAGATTATGTCCACCTCCCCAATTTTCTTTTAAATGACGACTTTTATAGGTCTTCGACTATGCTGAATACGGAAATCGCATTGAAATAAGTAGTTATCGAGATATAAAACGTTGTATAATGCATTGTAATTTCTGGCGGCCATCTTTTTATGTGCCTGCGCGCACGTCATAAACAAATCTACGCGCGTTTCAAAGATGGCCGCCAAAAATACAACGCATAAAACAACTATTTATATCTCGATAACTACTTACTTCTGCAAAATTTCAATGCGATTTTCGTATTCAGCATAGTTAAAAACCTTTAAAAGTCGTCATTTGAAAGAAAATTGTGGAGGTGGACCAATATAAAAAAAATACCAAATACATATAAAACTTTAATTAAACTTGGAAATACAATTTAAAAAATAGCGCAGATCAATAAGTGCATTAGCACCCATTAATCGACTAACGTGACCTTATTGCCAAATAAGCCCCGGCTACAATGTTGAACGCGCCGTTCACGTTGTTTTTTTGTTTGTTTGTTTTTTTTTTTTTTTCAAGTTAAATTCAACTTTCAGAATATCTTTTTATTTTTTTATAATTTCACGATATCTTTTTTTAATAATAAATTGTTAGTTGGAAGCACAGAATAGTTACAAAACACCATCCTCTCTCTATGGTAAGAATGACTGAAAAAAAAAAATTAAAATATTAGGTACTCATGCAGAGAGTGATCCGTGCTGAAATAATAACGTTATTATTTTAAAAGCCATTCTTAACATGGGGAGGGAGGGTGTTTTATACCTATTCTGTACTTTAACCTTACAATTGAATAAAAAACATATTATAAAACTTTCGTTAAACTTGGAAATACGATTTAAAAAATAGTTTACTGCTATATTTGAAAATTACACATGGCAGCAGACTCTGTGTTAAACACGTTAAATTTGTGAAAATGAGTTAAAACTAAAACAAAATATACAAAATACTGTTAAAAACCCCCGAATACATGTCTGCCTATGTCACGGTAACATATATTGAGTGAGTTCCTGACAGTATTTTGTATAGTTTTTTACTTTTAACTCATTTTCCTAAACTTAATGTGTTCAACACAGTCTGTCGCCATTTGTATTTTTCAAATATACCGATAAACACTACATGCTTTCAGACCGATTAAACATTTTACACTAAATAAAAACACTAAAATCTTATCCATTTAAGTAGAAAAGTAACTTATCTTTCCTTTGATAGCATTTATTTGTTATACTAATTTTTCGACGACTTTTTCGTTTCTGTGTTTAGTAATACAAACCCGTTTTATTTACTGTAACCTTTAGTCGACTCGAAAAACAGTGTTTATCAGTGTATTTGAAAAATACAAATGGTGGCGGACACTGTTGATGATGTTAAGCTTGTGAAAAGGATTTAAAACTAAAAAACTACACAAAATACTCTCAGAAACCCATCGAATATGTCAGTCTATATCACGATAGCATATAATCAGTGGGTGTCTGACACTGTTTTGTATAGTTGTTTTTAGTTTTTAACTGATTTTCACAAACTTAACGTATTCAACAGATTTCGTGACCATTTGTCTGTTTCAAATACATCGATAAACACTGAGTTTTTCGAACCGATTAAACATTTCACATTAAATAAAAACACTAAACAATTATCCAGTTATATAGAAACGTAATTTACCTTACCTTTGCTTTCATTTATTCGTTTTTGGACAACTTTTTCGAATCTGTGTATAGTAACCCCCCCCCCCTCACCCAAATATTAATTAAAAACTCACATTTTTTAATACAATAAAAAAAAGACTCTATTTAGCGTTTCAACGTTTTAGCAACGTTCGACTAAATCTACTGAATGTTGGTCGAGTCCAAGCCATGATTGACGGTAACTCCCGAGGATCCGGATCCAATTTTGCAAGAGTACCGTTTTTTTGTTGTGATTTTTTTTTTTTTTTTTTTCATTTTCGCCTTTTTTTTTTTTAACTTTTGGGGTGGATTGCTATACTAAGAATATAAGAAACATTCTCTTTTTATTAAAATTTTCCATTACTCCAAATTGAGCCACAGCAACGCGTGGCAGGGTACAGCTAAATAAATATATATACACACATATATATATATATATATATATATAATATTTGTAGTCATCGATATACAGTCCTGTTTCGTTGTATCACAACTCATCATTGCAGCTAGACTATCACCTCTCCCAAGTCGATGATTGAATCTAGAACCATCGCGTTGACAGTCAGTATTTCTACCGATCGACCCATGGGAGCGGCGCCCGTAAATTATCTCGCCAAATGTCTATTTTTTTTTTTTTTTTTTACACAGTGATCACCACTTATCAAGGCCCGGAAGCCACTCAGGGATAAGAGTTATTGCAAGTACATTACGTAAGTGTGGAGATTTGATGAAGTGTTTACTTAAGGGGGCGGTTCATTAGGAATTTGTTAGCGTTGGACTTGAATGTTTCTTTGTTTTGGTTTTAGCAATATGTTTTGAAAGAATTCAATTATTTACGAAAGTGCATTTTTATCTAAATGCGAGTTGGGAATAATTCTCCCTTTAACCAATCCGGTACCCCCACATGGGGAGCGGTATATATATCATTTTAAAAATATAATATAATTATCCGCTGACAATTATTCCCAACTAGGTAAAAATGCACTTTCGTAAATAATTGAATTCGTTCAAAACATATCGCTAAAACCAAAACAAACATCTAAGTAAATCGCGATATATCCAGACAGTCGTGCGAGATGGGTCAGTGGTAAGGGGTTTAGGCTCGTTACCATAGGCTCCCGATTTCGAATCTCGCTAGATTCAGCCACTCTGATGAGTCGTAGACGACGAAACACGTGTCAGTGAATGATATATTATATTTTAAAAATAATGTATGTATATAGATAGATATAGATAGAGAGATAGATTGTATATATAAAGTTCGAATGTTGTCTTTCGATACTTTCGTTATATTTTATATTCCTGCATTCATTGTTCTCTCTTGCGTTGTTTATTGTTTAACTTAAGATGTACGCGCAGGTGTGTCCATTGTCTCTTTTTTTATTCGTTTCTTTCCAGATCTCTCCTCGCTTTTCTTTCTCTCTCACTTTCCCCTCTCATCATGCCCAGGTCGTTCCTAATTTTCGCTATCCACTTGCAATCCACCGACCTCCTTATCCTTTTTAATCGTATCCCTTTCTCTCCCAATGGTGATTTTCCAATGACATTTGTTCGGCAGAAAAGGTCAAGTCCCGAATTCTGAACGCTGAAGAAGAAAACCCTTTCGCATATATCTTAGGTTGTTCGGTCTGAGTAACGATCCACCACCTTCGAACCCATTAACGTCGTCCGGCCGATCCGCATTTTCAAAATTGCCCCGCCCGACCTCCATCCCCACCCACCTTCAACCACCATTTTTCTCACTCAATCTATTTAGCTTAATTACTCGGGAATAAAACCCTTACGAGGTGTTGTTAACATTCTTGCTCGAAAGATGATGTTTTGGAATCCCCGCTCCTCTCTCTCTCTCTCTCTCTCTCTCTCTCTCTCTCTCTCTCTTTCTCTCTCTCTCTCTCTCTTTCCTATACATCCTTCCCTTCTCTCTTTCTCCCGTACTGTCTCACGCACATCTTGCTTTTTGTCTCTCTCTCCCTCTCATCCCCTCTCTCTCTCTCTCTCTCTCCCTTTCTGCTCTTTTCCCTCTCTAAGACACTAATCCTCCCTCCTCTCCGTCTCTCCCCCCCCCCATACACGTTGCTTTTTTTTGTTGGTTTATACAAATTGCCGATGTATTAATTTGTCTTTTGCTCTCTCAGCCATCTTTCTTTCATCTTCCTCCTCTTGTCTGTCTGTCTGTCTGTCTGTCTGTCTGTCTCTCTGTGTGTGTGTCTCTCTCTCTCTCTCTCTCTGTCTCTCTGTCTCTATCTCTATCTCTATCTCTATCTCTATCTATCTATCTATCTATCTATATCTTTAACACATACTCTCTCACTCAGAGATCTCTGTTTCCATCTCTTTTTTCTCTCTCTTCCCTATTTCTTTTTAACATATACTTGCTTTTACTCATGCTCTTTATGTTCTTCTCCTAGTCTCCCACACTCTCTTTCTCTCTCTCTCTCTCTCTCTCTCTCACACACACACATACACACACACATACACACACACTCACACACACTCACACACATACTCACACGCACACTCACACACACACTCACACACGCACACCCACACCCACATACACACACACTCACACACACACACTCACACACGCACACCCACACCCACATACACACACACTCACACACTCACACGCACACACACGCACACACACACACACACACGCACACACGTCACTCTTTTCCCTATACACAAGTTGGTTTTGTGCTGCTGCTTTCCAAAACAAGTGTTAAATATTTTAATTTCTATTTCTCTCACATACACATCTCTTTTTTTTCTATCTCACTTTTCTCTCTCTTACCCCCCACCCCCAGTATTTATCTCTCTCTCTCTCTCTCTCTCTCTCTCTCTCTCTTTAACACAGTAAATTCCTCCCCCCCCTTTCTATCTGTCCATGCACATTTTTTATTGTAGTTATTTACAAATAAATAATAAATAAATCTAATATTGTAGCGGCTATATGTCTGTCTGCCTGTCTCCATATTTTCAAACTCTATCTCCACCGAAACTAAAAGTCACAGAGGGGCGCTAGCGGCCTCATCTGGATTTTTTTTTACAGACCGTTCTTTTTGCTTGGATTTACCCCCCCCCCCACCACCACCACCACCACACACACCTCCAAACACGCAGCACCTCCCCCCCCCCGCTAGTCTTTAGATATTCGATGAAATGCGAATTATATTGATTAAATGCGATTAAATTCGAATCAAAATTGATTTCATAATGTATTCATTTTATCCGGACTGTTATCCTCATTTTCATTGCTGTTGCTGTTTTACCACGTTTCGGCAAACTCATCCTGTGGCCTTCTTCAGGTGGTAATCGGGACGGGATAGGAATACTAAGTCTTATAACTGTATCCGCAGTAATTACTGCCTTCTGTAGTTGTTGTCTCGCCATGTTTTTGGCAAACTAATCCTGTAGTCTGCTTTGGGTAGGATTGAAACCGCTATTTTTCGGACAATGCTCAACTGGAACCGTACAGACTCAAAGCATCTATCAGGCCCAGATGACTCATTTCAGAGGATTCCAAATTTTTTTTTTTTCTTACATTTTCACCCCAAACAAGGCACATTGCCACTTTGTTGTAGGGGGCTACTATCAGGGACATAAGCATCAGGTGTACTATGTAGGGAGTTTAGCAGCAAGATGTGGTTCACGTTACACTTGAACTTCTGCGTGTCAGTACAGTTGGGGAAGCAGGGACCCGGAAGGGAATTCCAAAGTCTATCGTCTGGAGTAGAAGGCTCTCTTACATCTAGGGATCTCTACTGTGAAGGGGTGGGATTTAGCTGCTTGTCGGGTTTGTCGGAAGTATTTACATCGAGGGGTTACAAGTGCTTGCAGTTCGTCAGAGCATTCACCGTTTAAGTACTTTTAAAACAAACAGAGGTATGCAACATTTCGTCGATAGGACAGAGACTGAAGCTTAGATGACAGTTCAGGACCTATTAGATTGGCGACTCTCTTTTGAATATTGTCGAGGAGCGAGAGACTAGTGGTAGATGCACCAGCCCAGATATGACAATACTCCATACATGGGCGAATGGTGGCCTTATAGAGGTACAGGACACTTTGGGGCGTTAGTGGCTTTCTAGCACAGTAGAGAGAACCTACCTTCTTCGCAGCAGTCCTGGCAATACTCTCAATGTAATTGTTCCAACTCATGTTTCCTGTGAACGTTAGGCCGAGGAGTTTAAAAGATGTACTTTCAGATAAAGAGTCATTGGCCATTGCCATTGGTGGTAGAGAATGTTACTTGTAATTATTGAAGGAAACAAGTTTAGTCTTGGCAGCATTGAATATGACCATCCATTTTTGTCTCCATTCCACTACAGATCGGAGGTCATCCTCTAGTGTTTCTGCCATTTCTTTAGATATGTGTTCATTTATTTCCTATCGTGTCTGTTATAAAGCGTGGTGTCATCAGCATATATACCCATCTCGCAGATAACTTTGTTAGGGAGGTCATTTATGAATATTAGGAATAATAGAGGTCCAAGGATAGACCCTTGAGGTACTCCCGCATTTATATCATATTGTTTAGATGTACGACCGTCGAGGACAACCTGGATTTTTCTCTTGCCTAAGAAGGATTTAATTGTTATGTATTCTTCCAGTGATACCGTATGATCTGATTTTCCTGAGAAGACCTTCATGCAAAAAGCCTTAGATATATCTAGAGCTACCGCTCCACTTTGTCCAATGAATGGTATATACGTTCAGAGATTACAGTTAGGATGTCTGCTGTGGGACGGGCTTGCCTAAATCCATATTGTTGGTCAGTCAGAAGTTTATCATCTGTAAGGTGATGGACTAGAGCTTGATTAATTATGGGCTCAAATATTTTGGCGAAAAGTGGGAGGAGGCTAATGGGGCGATAATTTACTGGGTCAGTTCTTTCGCCAGAATTCTTGAATACTGGTATGACAGAAGCAGCTTTCCAGCAGGCAGGAAAGCAAGATTCATTAAGGCAGTTGTTGTAAAGTTTGTAGAGAACTGGAGCTACTTCGGCAGAGCACTTTTTAATAGCACAGCTGAGATGAGATCAGGTCCACATGCTTTTGCAGTGTCAAGATTTTTTATGATAGCATGCACCTGAGAAGGGATGATTTTCAGGTCGTCTAGTGTGGCGTCTGTCTGCAAAGGAAGGTAAGGGAGAGGGTGGTTAGCAGGGTCCAGTGTGGAGTTGGAGGCAAACCGACTGGCAAGCATGTTAGCCTTCTCGGTTGCAGAGCAAACAACCTCATGATTGTTGGATAGTGGAGGAATTGTTGATTGCCCATTATTTACTACACTGTTGTAGATTTTCGAGAGTCACGGGTTCCTAATTTCTGTGCTTCGATGCGTTTTTTTTTTTTTGTTTTTTGTTTTTTTGTGATTTCAGTAAATTCTCTCTTAGCTGTCGCTATTTCTTTCTTACAGTTACTTCTGGCTTCTATATACTTCTGTCTGTTTGAACTGGACTTATGTCGGTTAAATCTGCGGTACGCATGCTACCTTTGCGCTATAGCAGTTCCCTATGTAGAAGTAAACCATTGGAGAGAGTGGAGCTTGCTGTAAAATTTGCGCGTGGAAACATGTGCTTCAATTTCCATTTTGAACCATTCAGTGGCCTCATTTGCGCAATGTTCAGCAGGAAGTGAAAAGATATTTTTCCATGGAGCGTCCAGTCACTTTTTTTTTTATAATATCTCGTTGTTTTGAGCAAGGGCTCTTCAGTTTTGGCTCTAGAGTTTAGGGCGATTTCAACCATTACCACGGCGTGCTCGGCGTAACACAGTCATCGGGAACTGTGGTCAGAAACAGATCTAGAAATGATGCGTGTTGTTCTTACTTGTCTGAGAAACGGGTTGGAAACGTAACCATCTGTGATAGGGAACGAGATATAGAGAAGTTATGTGTTGTGCTATCAGCTGCGTCTGTGTAAGTAGAAAATCCAAGCCAGTTGCTGTGGTGGGCATTGAAGTCACCAAATACATGTACTTGTGCGCTGGTGTTGAGGGAAAGTGCTGTATCTATGCTGTCAGAGACTTTATTTATTAGGATACAGTCATGGGTCGAGGGAGAGCGGTAGAGAAAATAAAAGTAGCTAATGTTATGTTGCATGTTAAGTCTAAAGCACATAAAGGCTTGATCGTCCGATTCTAGTTTAGTTTCTCTTGTCAAAGGGAGGGTGTTTCGAATATAGACTCCAAGCCCATACATATCTCTGTCAGAGTCCGTACGGCAGAGTGGGAGATATCCGGGCATGTTAAAGTAGTTAGAGGGGAAGGAGGAGTGTAGGTTAGTCTCACTTACTGTTAAGTAAGGGGTGCTGAACAAGTGGTTATGCAGAATATCAGACATGCTACACAAGCAGACCATCAGTTGACCCTCTCTCTACTAGTAGTGTGGCCTCAGGATAGCCCTACGGGAATGAGTGCAGGGTCCCTTTCCATGCGCGACATGGCACTACAAACATCCCGATATTATACAACTGTTGATGGAGCAGCCGCTCTAACCGATACCAAAGAGTTAGGGCTCCAGTACTACCAGTTGGGAACAGCAGCCAGGAAGTGTCTATCCGTTACCCTCAACCTATCAGACGATGGTTAACCCAATCTACTTGCACTGGCATTACGGCATTCAAGCACCCCAAGTGCCCAGTTTAAGGGATGGGATGTGTCGGGAGTGGAGGAAACGGCGTTCATTGCCCTAGTCAGGAAACAAGATTGACCACTGAGTGTTTCTGTCGAATCCCTGTGATTCGACATTTACGCCTGCCTAATAGGCAAAGAAGGGGCATAGAAGCAGGGCGATAGACAGAACCTATCTACTCCTTAAGCAGTTTAGGTTTGCAGACCGGTAATTTGCTTGAGTCACCAGCTCTAGGAAAGTTGTCATCCAAGCCTGGAGAGGCCTCTTCCCCTTAGTTTAAATATATTGATTTATAGAATTGTGTTGAAATTTTGAAACCATACGCGGTGAAACGACGACGACGATGATGATGATGATGATGATGATGATGATGATGATGATGATGATGATGATGATGTCAACGACACATGTGATTACAAAAAACTAGTAGAGAAACAAACAAAAAATACTGAAAAACAAAACTTTATGATGTACGTATTCGTTATAAATTGATCAAGCAGTTTCTTTTTTTAACCAAGAAAATAAAATGTTTTTGACGAAACGAGATGCTATTTTTTTTCATTTTGGATCCGCCGGAAAAAAAAAAATTAAAAAAAAAAATAAAATAACCGCATACAGTTGACATTTTCCATAACTTGAACTGTTTTCCAAAATTCGAAATTTATACTGAGATTAGAATTTATGCTAAAAAAATGAATATCTTAACTGTAATTTGTTAGGTTAAAAAGAAATTATATAGATTAAAAAAATAAAACGCAGTTTCATTTTTTTTTTTTTGTTGTTGAATTCAGTGTAAACATATGTGCGGTAGAAAGTTAGTAGTTGTTGTTGATGATGATGATGATGATGATGATGATGATGATGATGATGATGATGATGATGATGATGACGACGACGACGACAACGACGACGACGATGACGACAACCACCACCACCACCACGACCACAACGACAACTACACGTTTGTTTAAAAAACACACGTGCGTTTATACTGATGTCACTCGGATGTTAAAAGTTTAAGTCACGTAATGTCTGAATGCAAGACCCTTCTAGCCAATGGTCATTACACTGCCCAACACAACAAAGTATGTAAATACTTACACTGGAAGATCTGCAAAGAGATGCAACTAGACAGGTCGTCGAACATCTGGGAACCACCACCGATAACATCAAACGGAAAAGTGTTTTTTTTTTGTTTTTGTTTTTTTTTACACGGTTGTCACCACTTATCAAGGCCCGGAAGCCACTCAGGGATAAGGGTTATTGCAAGTACAGTACGTTAGTGTGGAGATTTAATGAAGCGTTTACTTAAGGTGGCGGTTCATTAGGAATTTGTTTACGTTGGACTTGAAGACATCCAGGTTGTAATCCGGTGGGAAGCAGGCAGACGGAACAGAGTTCCACAGACGAGCAGTTCTAAGAAAGAAGCTTTGTTCATGGAATCTACATTTTGATTTAGGCACAAATAAAGAGTGGGGAAAATTTTTGACAGTGGATTCAGCTAGACAGGTGTTTTTCGTGAAAGATTGGCGAGGGGGGCAGAGATTGGAGTTCAGACGAGCACCTGCCATGGAAATAACGATAAAACAAGGATAGGCTCGCAACGTCTCTTCTGTGGGAGAGAGGTTGCAGGGTAGAGAAAAGGGCATCCTCCACTAAGCCACGAAGTCTATTTTGTACTCTGTCAAGGCAGGATAGGCTGTTTTTAGCAGCTCCAGCCCAGATATGGCAGTAGTAATCCATCCTTGGACGTAATTGGTTTTTATATAGATAGAGAATTACATCAGTAGTGAGATATCTTCTGACAAATTACAGTTAAGATATTCGTGTTCTACGACAAAGACATACAGATGGGCAGATACATAAAAGACAAGGCCATCAGGCCAGATATAGTAATATGGAACAAGCCTAAAAGAGTTGCATTTATTATCGATGTGACAGTCTTAATAGATATGAACAGGAAAAGATAACAAAATATCAGCACCTAAAAAAAATGATCTAAAAACGACATGGTCTCTGACAGAAATAAACATTATACCGGTTGTGACGGGAGCAACTGGCCTAATAAAAAAGAACCTTCAGAAATACTTAAGAGCAATCCCTGGAAGACTAAGCTTTAAGGAAATACAGATAGCAGCCATAAAGGGAACAGCGTCTATTCTTAAAAGAACCCTCGGATATAAATTTAAATTGTAACAGAATCAAGTGTTAGCCTCAGGAAGGAGTTCCTTGATCTCTTCAAGCTAAGAAAAGTAAAATAAAATAAAAAATTAGAGAGATTTTAGAGAAAGTGAAACGTTCCAAGAGTGTGGTAGGCAGGGTTGTCAAATCCTACAATGATACTGGCAGAATAATTTACTCGGTAGACTAACTCGCAAAATAAATAAATAAATAAATAAAATAAAATAAAAATAAAAATAAATAAATAAAATAAATAAATAAATAAAATAAATAAATAAATAAATAAATAAAATAAAAATAAAAATAAATAAATAAAAATGATAATAAAAATGTTCTGTGTTTGTTTAGAATATCATGTCAGCTGATATTTGAGCTTGATAATAATTGCAATAAAAAAAAGTCACTTCTGATCAATGTTTATTTTAAAACATGCAAACGAAGAAATGATTTGCGGCGATTTTAAATGGTACCTTTTCTTATATCGTAAATTGAACTCATTAATGAGAAATAATTAAAATAAAATGGTGAGGTAAACAAGGGCTTGAACATTCGATCTATAGTCGAATGTTCTACTACTGAGCTATATCTCCAGGTGACAATAATTTTTTTTAAGAAGAAAAGATTTGCTGTGAGTTTATTATTTCCGTTGGCCGGTGTAACGTAAAATATTCCCCTGTAAAACTTATTTCTAATCTATAAGAAAGACTATATTTAAGATCGTATTTTTTAGATTTTTGATACTTATTGGATGGATTTCTGTACAAAACATATCTAAGAACACTGCCAGACATATAAAAGAAAATACAGTGTTAACCCCCTTGATTTCTTCAAACTAAGAAAAATAAAATAAAAAAAGAAAAGGAAAATGAAAAAAAAATTATATAGAAATATACATTTAAATTAGGTATGACGCTAATTTTCGACACCATAACAAACAATAAAAGTAAAAACTAATAAAATAAAGTTCATTCATCGCAATTTTTACTCTATATTGGAAAGTAAGAATCGGGGGTTAAATCGGAAACAAACATTTTTTATTTTACACTGAATAAAACGGACAAAATTTGATTTGAACGTCACAAAATAACCAAAACATAAAAAAAAATATGAATCAATATGGCGTCACAAATATACGAAAAACAGATCTTATAAAACATTAAAAATATAGGGGGGAAAATAGTACAAATATACATTATATCTTTCTAAAGTTTTGCTTCAATCATTATTTAAATAAAATAACAGCACTAGGCTCTCGCTCCTGGACAGGGTTCAAAAAGGAGACGCCAACCTGATAGGTCGTGAACTGTCATCTAGGCTTCAGCCTCTATCTCATCGACGAAATGTTGCATCCATCTGCCTATTCGACAAGTATTTTAATTGTGGATGCTCTGACGAACTACAAGCCTTTGTATCCTTTCAATGTAAATACGCCCGACAAACACGACAAGCAGCAAAATCTCACCCCTACACAGTAGAGATCCCCAGACATAAGAAAGCCTTCTACTCTAATAGTTTCTTTCCCAGAACAGACATCTTGCTGCTCAACTCCCTACATAGTAACCCTGCAACTTATGGTCCAAATAATAGCTCCTTATATCAAAGTGGCACTGTGTCTTATTTGGAGTGCAAACGGAATTTTAAAAAAAGTCTTGCCTTTGCCTTGAAATAGTATGAAAAAGACATCTATAAATACTAGCTGTATCCTGCACCCGTTGCTGTGGCTCAAATTGGTGCAATGGAAAAAGTTCCAAAATGAGAAAAAGCATGTTTCTTATAGGTTTAATTTTCCATTTCGTATGGGTACACAGTTTTTGTTGTTCCATTTTCTTAGCTGATATAGAGATTTTCTGGTTTGGTGACTCTTGAACACGTAACATAAATTGTCCATGTGAAAAAACAGTCAGTGTGTAATTATAAGCCCCAAAATAGTAAAGACAATAAAATTGGAAAGTGCAATTTCCTAAAGTGTAATGGTGTATCCGGTGGAATCATAGGAATGCATGGAATGAAGATATATTCATCTATGAAAGGTTCTGTTAAGATTGTTGTTTCTATGATATTGTTTGTTAATTTTTTTTTACTGCAAGCCATGTGCCATTGCAAAGCTTGGATTGGTTTTTATTTCACAACATGATAATTAGTACGCCAAATTTCAGATGCAATACATGCGGTGGCATCCCTGACAAATACAGCTGTTGAATAATTAACCACTTTATCTGCTTTCACAACAGTGTCGATGGATTTGTATTTGACTACCTCACTTGGAATTTTACATTGAATAATAGCGTTAAGTTCATGGACGTCTTTGTATTGAGCTGCAAGAATAGCTCATTCACTCAGTCAAGTGGAATTCTTATAATTTGAATATCTGCAAAAACCTTTTAATTACAGAAGTTAAGAATCAAAGAATTTTGCCCTTAACTCGGATCAGCCGGCACTTTTCCGTACCCAATTTCCCACATGTGATGCAAAAAATTTTGTGCGGATCGAACAGTCTGCAACTGGATATGCATATTTTGAGTTAAGTTTAATGTCTTCACATGGAATAAAAAAAGTAGAGTATTTGAGGCAAGCATTTATTTCATCTGCTGATGTTGATTGAAGAATAACAGGTAACATTTGTCTGTAATCTCCTGCAAGCAATATTACTGCATTCCCAAATGGTCTGACATTGCCACGCAAATCTTGCAAGGATCGACCAAGAGCCTCAAGTGATATTTTGCGTACCATTGTGCATTCATCCTAAACAATAAGTTTGCATTTCTGCAATATTTTCCCCCATATTGGATGTTTTGGAGATGTCGAGCATGAGATTGTTGAAAAATTGAATGTTTCAAAGTAGAATAAATGATTCTTCTACTTGGCAGCAAGGTCGCAGGTATTCCTCATGCAGCAAGGGCTAAGGCTATGTCATTTTGTTACCGAATGGCTGCCGAAATCAATTTAATTAGAAAGGTTTTACCAGTTACTTCTGGTGCTGTTCAAGGTAGCAGTAATTTCCAAATAACTTCTATTCTCACAGTCAGTAAATTAGGTGACTAAAATAGGGACAATGCCTTATTCAATGTAATTAATTTAGGAGACTAAAATAGGACGAGGGATTAGAAATCGACGGATAAAGAGGAAGATATATAGATAGAAAAGAGAAAGTGAGAGGAAAATAGAGAAAGAGGAGATAGAGAGAGATAAAGGGATTGATAGATAGACAGAGAGAGGGGAGAGTTAGAAACAGAGAGGGATGACACAGAGGAAAGGAGAGAGAGATAGAGGGAGTTAGAGAGAGAAAGGAGCTCAAAGAGAGATGGAGAGGGTGATATATAGAGAAAGATAGTTTGAGAGAGGGAAAGGGAGAAATGATATTAAGAGAGGAAGAGAGGGGGAGATAAACAGAAAGTGAACTACACTTCACCGTTTTTTCCTCGTTCAGTAGAGAAGAAATCTTTCCAGACTGAGGCAATTTTAATTTTTTTTTACTACCCAGAGTACCCCCTTTTTTTCGGGAGCTAGATTTTCCACACATTAGAAACCTACCGGGTTATCTGTACTTTCACCTAACAAATTAATAAAAGAAAAAGATATTGTAAAATTTGAATTTAACGTGAAAATACTATTTTAAAAAATAGCACGATAACATAAGTTCATGTGCCACTTTATGTACTCCTTGGGCGTTGAGTTCCATGGCGACCAGTATAATTATTTAATGGTCGCTCCCTTAGCCCTCCCTAGTCAAGGCTAATGCATGCACACGTAACATTTTTTATTTACTGACGTTGGCTTAGTAACTAAACGAGTTATTGATAATTTCGTAACCCTTAAACGCATGCAGGAAGATTTAAATTGGTTCATTATTATTATAATGAAAAAATAGTTTCATTCAACACAAAACCAAAAACACATATTAATGATAATGATTTATTATTCTATTCATTGAAATTTACTAATTTTTAAATAAAAAACGTTTTTAAAAAGTTAATAAAAAAATAGTTGCTTATGTGCGCATGTAAAAATGTTTGTAAATGTGAGAAATTATTTTAATCATTTAAAAAACTTGGTATTTTTTTTTTTTTAGATTAGGTCCACCTTATTATCACCCCCAACCTCATCATCTTAAGAACAGCTGTCGGAATAAACATCATTTTTGGAGGGGGGGTGAAAAACTATTTGCAAAATTTAACTGATATTTGTTGTCAGCATACCCACCCGAAAATACTATTTAAAAAAAAGAAAAAAGGAGGGGGTAAGTGTCCGTTGCAAAGAAGTAAATTTATTTATTAATAAAAGACGTCATTTAAAAAAGAAAATTGTGGAGGTGGACCTAAATGTAAATATTTACCCAAAAAATTATCCACTCATGTAAATTAAAAATGTCTGTAAAAGTGAGAAATTATCAATACAATGTTTATTGTTTTTTCATATTCATGAACATAAGTAAATACATGAATTACAAATGTTTGTAAAAGTGAGAAATTATTAATAAATGTTTAGTAACTTTTTTTTTAATATTCATAAAGAGTAAAACTTTTGGTACTCCTTGGGCGTTGAGTTCCATGGCGACCAGCACTTTTACAAACATTATTTATTTACGTTGGCTTAACTCTTTTCTTGAATAAAAATAGTAACTAAACCTGCATTTGTCACTTTTACAAACATTTATTTATTTACGTTGGCTTAACTCTTTTCATGAATATTGGAAAGGTTTGGTACTCCTTGGGCGTTGAGTTCCATGGTGAACAGCAGAAACAAATACTAGTCTCTCCCTTAGTCCCCCCTCCTAGTCAAGCCTGACGCATGCGCACGTAACATTTTTTATTTACTGATGTTGCCGTTGTAACTAAACGATTATTTGTCACTTTTACAAACATTTATTTATTTTGAAAAAAGTTTTACTCTTTATGAATTTTTATAGAAAAAAAGTTACTAAACATTTATTAATAATTTCTCGTTTTTACAAACATTTGTTTTTAAATTTCTTTTTAAATGACGACTTTTATCGACTTTTTTTTTAAATAGTAATTGCGGATGGGTATGCTGACAACAAATATCAGTTAAATTTTGCAAACCCGAAGTTTATTTCAAAAACCTTTTGTTTTCGCACTATTCAACAATTTGTTCATTCGCGCATGTAAATTAAAAATATTTGTAAAAGTGAGAAATTATCAGTAAATGATTTATTTGTTTTTTTACATTAGGTCCACCTCCACAAAAGTTAAGAACGACTTTCAGAATAAACACCCTCAACCTTTCCATGTTAACAATGGATTTCGGAATAAACACCATTGGGGGCGGGAATATTTACAAAATTTAACTGATATTTGTTGTCAACATACCCATTCGCAAATACTATATTTTTAAAAAAAGTCGATAAAAGTCGTCATTTAAAAAGGAATTTAAAATGAAATGTTTGTAAAAGTGAAAAATTATTAATAAATGTTTAGTAACATTTTTCTTTTAGTATCCATAAAACTCAACGCCCAAGGAATACCAAAATGTAATTTTTTTTTGTCAAATAAATAAAGTTCAAGCAATTTTTGCAATAAATAATAAATAGCAACTTCGTTAATTTACGACTCGCCCCAGCATATTATAAACATCCTAACCTCCCCATGTTAAAACGGCTTTCGGAATGAACACCCCCAACCTTCCCATGTTAAGAACGGCTTTTGAATTTTTTTGGAAGGGCGTGTTTAATTTGAAAGCCGTTTTTAATATGAAAAGGTTAGGGTGTTTATAATATGCTGAGGCATGTCGTAAAAAAACAGTTTAGAAAAAGTTAAAACAAACTTTTTTATGTAAACAATGCCGTGAAAGAAACTAAACAATTAAAATGTAATGTTTCATAAGTGAAAAGCCTTAAGATAAATAAAGGAATTTCAAAAATTGGTAAGATACATAAATGAATTTAAATTTAAAAAATATGTTTTTTTTTTTGTGCTAATGCAGAGAGTGATCCGCGCTATTTTTTAAATCGTATTTCCACGTTTAATTAAAGTTTTATGACATGTTTTTTATTCAATTGTAAGGTTAAAGTACAGAACAGGTACAAAACACCCTCCCTTCCCATGTTAAGAATGGCTTTTTAAATAATAACGTTATTATTTCAGCACGAATCACTCTCTGCATGAGTACCTTTTTCTTTTACTTATCTCTGCTGCTGCTGCTGCTGCTGCTGCTGCTGATGATGATGATGATGATGATGATGTCGTCGTCGTCGTCTTCATCTGACAAAATTTCCTTTATTATTAATTTTCAATATCGTTATTTGTAGCCCGAAAAGAGTAATATTTCAATCCTTTTATTATTATTATTATTATTATTATTATTAAACTCCTCTCTATTCTAGAAAATATAAATTTTTAATTCCTAAAACTGAGCTTTTTTTTATCTTAACTAAATACTTAAATTAATTTTCAGAAACTTATTTTCAACTCAAAATTTTTGTATAGACTTATAAAAAAAGTCCCATTTCTATTTAATATTAGCATATTGGAAAACATTAATTAACTCTTAAATCATTATTTTTTCAATTACTTCGTTTAGAAATAATATTTTGTTCTGACAAAAGAAATGAGTAACGCTACGATTTTTATAAGCTACGTGCGAACAGACTACTGAGATATTGGCGTTCCGTTGATAAAACCTATTCACGTTTGATTTCTAAGTATATTTTTTTATTATTCTCTCTTCAAAAACGGTATCGATTATTTTTTTTTTAATTATTAACAGTAAGATTATCTGTTTATTCATAACTAGCGGGGGTACGCGGCGTTGCCCGAGTGTTTGTTTCCGGGACGGGGGGGGAGTTTTAAAAAGTGTTATGGTAGGTAAGTAGGAAGGATCAAACCCGGAGTCATGAATAAAAGTAGGAAAATAAAGTGTGAAAAAAAAAAAAAAACATCTGCAACGTTAACAGTTCGGCCACCAAGAAAAGTCCATTCCAGTTGTTTAGGAAAAAAAAACAAAAAAAAACGACTACGGTAGGTCGGCGCGAACGTGAAAATATAATGTGAATTGTCCAGCACGCTAACCACTACGCCACAGAGCACTGCAGCTTAGGTTAGTGATTTTAAATAACTTCACATGAAAGAACTACGAAGCCAAACCGGTGTTCCTTCTCAACTGTTCCTTGTGAACGATCCCCAAACGGTGTTAAGTGGTGGCAGGGGGAGGAGGAATTTATTAGAGAGAAAATATTTTACCACTTCCATTGATCTTAACCGATTTTGGCCGTGACTTCTCAGCAGAAAAAGTATAGAAATCTAAGATTATCGAGGAATTTGAGAAATAATAAGCCTATAACACACCTCAGATATTGTTCTGCCGTTTGTGCATATTATATTTGCATGAAATATCTTGATTTTTAATCCTATTAATGTCAAAATCAGACGGGAAAAAATGAGTTCATTTTATTTATATAGAAGAAGAATAGAAGAATAGAAGATAGAAGATAGAATAGAAGAGTGAAGAAGATAGATAGAAGAATAGATAGAAGAAGAAGAAAGAATAGAAGATAGAAGATAGATAGAGAAGATAGATAGATAGAAGAGAAGAGAAGAGAAGAAGATATATTTTAAGAGTGAATCTTTCACAGCATTTTTCACGAACCTTGAAAAATGCAATCATTAAAAAAATAAATAATTTCGAAAATCGTTTTAAATTACACGTAAAGACTGTGAAATGTAAATAATATTTTTTTAATTTCGTAAAACTTAAAATAATTTTAATATATTCTTTCAACTTCGTTTTTGCCGAAAAATCGATAAAAATCGTATAAATCAGCAGCATTTGTGTCCCAAAATTAAATATATTTTATTTAATCGTTCCAATATACGTAAAATAAAACTAAGATGTTAATCTATATATCTATAAAAGTGAACGTGTCTGTCTGTCTGTCTGTCTGTCTGTGTGTCTGTGTGTCTGTGTGTCTGTCTGGCTGTGTACATTTCCCTACGCAATAACTCGGTCAATTTTTAGTTTATAGACTCGAAATTTAATATACAGGGTACTGAGATTTGGGAAAATCGATGTGACGGGTGTCAGCCAGAAATTTGGCTGTTAAGGGGTCAAATTTCAACGATTTGACCTTTAAGAACTCTACCAAACTCCTCCGACAATTTTGGGTCTAGACACTTGAAATTTTAGATATAGATTCCTTGAACCTGGATCTAACTTAATGCAGTGATTTGAGCCCGAAACTATAAATTTTCAGGGGTCATAATAGGGGTCAAAGTTTTAAAAAAATTAACCATTTTTTTTGTTTTTTTGCTTTTTTTGCACAGCATACACCTCCAAACACCCGAGCAACGCCGGGCACCCCTGCTAGTCCCCTCTAAAAAAAAAAAATCTGATAAGATTGCGTTAGGGAGAAATGGCCAAGATATAAGAATTTTTCTTTGTATGTTATTATATTTCAGTTTTTATATATTTCAGTTTTTTTTTTAAATGAGTCTGTAAAAAATTAACAAAATTGATAAATTATTTGATTTTAGAGATAATTTTAAAAATCGCGTTGTTTTCATGGTTTACGTCAAAAGATGTAGAAATAACGTGTGGTTCCAATATTCACGCTTTTAGCTTTTGGGGGAATTTTTTGAAAATTCATCAGTTTTACGGAGAACAAAAAAAAATATGAGATTGTTGTAAAATCTTTCTTGGGAATACTGCAAAAAAAAAATTACAATGAATCAATTTTTTGCAAGTTTTTACTGTTGTTATGTGTTATGGGGGTCGAAATTGCCACCTTTATTATGGTTATACTTAATTTAATATTTGGGTCTTATTTAGAATTCGAATTACGAGGTGCTCGTAATAAGCTTCTTTTTTTTTTTACAAAGGAGTCACCACTTATCAAGGCCCAGAGACCACTCGAGGATAAGGGGTAATAAGTGTACAGTGGTCAATGGGACAATGACGTAGTAATCGTTAGTAGTGGAAATGTGTTAAAATGGATTACTTAAGGGGAACGGCTTATCAAGAATTTGTTTATGTTGGACTTGAAGACGACCATATTATAGTCAGCCGGAAAGCAGGCAAATGGAAGAGAGTTCCATAGGTGTGCCGTTCTAAGAAGGAATCTTTGTTCATGGAATCTACGTTTAGGTTTAGGCACAGACAAAGAGTGGTGGAAATTATTGATAGTGTTTTCAGATAGACGAGTGTTTTTCGTGAAAGTTTGGCAAGGGGAGACCATAGATTGGAGCTCAGGCGAGTACTTGCCATGAAAATAACGATAAAGCAAAGACAGGCTCACAACATCAGGATAAGATCTTTCTAGCAGCTCCTGCCCAGATGTGGCAACAGTACTCCATCCTTGGACGTACCTGGCTCTTATATAGGTAAAGAATTGCACCAGCAGTGAGATATCTACTGGATCAAATCAATAGAATGATCCCACCATTTTCCCAGCGACCTTGGCAACAGATTTGATGTACGTGCTTTATTTCATATTAGGAATAATGGTCAAGCCCAGGAGCTTATCAAAACATAGAGCTTCCCCAAGATGAGAACCATTCATTTCAGTTGATGTCAGATAGGATTAGAGCGTTGATGATGTAAAGATAGAAGCTTGGTTTTAGGTGCATTAAAAGTAACCAGCCACTTCTTTCCCCATTGTACCACATGCTCAAGATCAGAAGAGAAAGAATCAGAGAGAACTTGCTCGTTTACGGTCTTTGAAGTACTGCCATAGATTGTAGTGTCATCAGCATAAATATCTACGGATGATCTCAGGATATGATTTGGAAGATCATTGATGCAGATCAGGAAGAGAGTTGGGTCCAGGATGAAACCCTGAGGGACTCCAGCATTAATACTGTGAGCTTCTGATTTCTGCCCATCAACCACTACTCTTATGAACCTATCAGAGAGAAATGATTTAATAATTGAGAAGACATTTCCAGCTATACTGTAACTGGAGATCTTTTGAAGCAGACCTTTATGTCATACTCTATCAAAGGCCTTTGATATGTCAAGAGCAACTGCCCTAGAAAGGAAACCTCCGTCAAGAGATTCGCTAATCCTATGAGATATAGCCGTAAGCACATCTGCTATAGATCTAGCAGAACGAAAACCTTATTGTATGTCACTAAGAAGGTTATTTTTGCTGAGGTGGTTGACTACTTCACTATTTAACACAGATTCCAGCAGCTTACTCATGACGCACAGGAGACAGGTCTGTACTGAGAGGGAGATAAGCGATCACCTAAATTCTTAAATACGGGACATACTGACAAGGTTTTCCAGGTTGTTGGGAAGCAATTCTCCTTAAGACAATGCTTAAACAGTGGTGTAAGTATGGGCGCTAGTTCTGGTTGAAGCTTTTTTAGCACTATAATAGAAATGCTGTGATGGCCAGTTGCTTTACTGGAATCAAGATTTTTGATTAGCTTGGCACTAATGTCGCCTAGATTCTTTTCTGATACAAGAGGAAATACTGAAGGTTGACGGCCTTGGTCGCATAGTGTAGAATTAGCTGCAAAGTTCTTGACAAAGGGTTTAACTTTATTTGATGCTGTCAAGATTACCTCAGGTCCATTGATGCCAGTTGGGATAGAGCACACGCTTCTGTTCAGGATCCTATTCGCTATTTGTCAAAACTGATAGGAATCAAGCCTCTGCTCAGCTACTTTGGACTTGACGAACTGAGCGTACAACTCTCTTGTGTTCTTTATTACTCTTTCCAGACTTATTTTTTGTACAGGCATTTAAAATTGTCATTCATTCTTGAAAATTCAGTATCTTATTGCTATATATCTTATGAGATGACTGACCAATTCTTATCATTTCAGATTCAAATGAACAGCCACAACAGGGATTGGAATACACCCTACTAAAGCCTGATTGTCACAGCTGATGAATTTCAAAAATGCAATCTCGATGTGAGGGAGGAGCGAACGTCTTTTTTATGACATGAAAAGAAATTGGAATTTTAAGATCGCCATCATTCCAGTAATTCTAGGAGCAACCAAACTCGTGAAAAAAAAATTACAAAAATTACCTGGCGAATATACCCGGCCAACCAAGTGCAAGAGAATTACAAATAGTTGCACTTAAAGGGATGGTTAGAAGAAACATATGCAATAAAATTCTGTTTTAAACTTGGAAAAAGTGCCACAAAAATGTATGGAATGCTTTTACATGAACCAAGCACCAGTTTTGGAGTGGCATAAGAGATTCAAAGAAGGCAGAGAGTCTATGAGGGATGATGAGAGGTGTAGGAGGAGTAAGTAAGTCAGAACACAAGAGTTGATTGGCCAAATAAAGAATTTCATGGAAGAGGACCGTTGTGTATCTATAGAGATATTAAGTGCACAGTTTGATGTCAGTGTGGGAACTGTACACACAGTTATTCGTGAGGAACTAAAGATGCTGATGATTTGTGCAAAATTTGTCCTAATGGTGTTCAGAGAAGATCAGAAAGAAAGACGTTGTCATGACAGCAGAGCGATGGTCGAGTTTATCAATTCAGATTCCACATTTTTGGGTGCTCTGATAACCTGCGATGAAAGCAGAGTCTACTGCTATTATCCAAAGACCAAGAGACAGAGTCCCCAGCAGCAGTATGCTAGATCTCCCAGACCTAAGAAAGCCAGGCAGACCAAATCAACTCAGAAACTTATGATGATTCCTTTTTTGACAGCACGGATATGATCTACATGCACTGGGTTCCCACTGGACAGACAGTAAACAAGTGCTCTCATGTAAATATCTCTAGCCATAGCTATTGGTGGCTGGTAAGGTTTCATGTAATTATTAAAAGAAACGAGCTTTGTCTTGGCAGCGTTGAACGTTACCATCCATTTTTCATGAGGAACGGAAGATATGTCCACAGTTGTTGATGCTCTGGTGACCTGTGGTGACCCAAAGATCTACAGACAGAGTTCTCAGTGGAACAGGACGGCTAGACAGAGCAAATACACACAGAAACCTATGATCCCTTTTTTTTTGACAGCATGGGCTTTTTTAAGGGAATTCAGGAAGAGATACCGTCGGAAGAGGCAAGCATTCTTCAAATTGGGTCATTGGCATTTTCACCAGGCCAATGCACCAGTCCATAACTCCATTCTTGTCACAGTATTTGACCAAGATGGGCATCAGGACAGTTTCTCATCATACCTATAGTCTAGACTTTGTTCCGTGCTTTTGGTTATTCCCTAAGCTTAAGAAAAATCTTAGAGACTGTCGTTATGAGACAATTGAGAAGATGAAAGAGGCTGTGACGAGGGTCACTGACATGCTCACACAAGAGAACTTCCATGGTGTCGGCCAAAAGTTGTTGGAATGGTACAAGTGCATTGCAGCCGGAGGAGATTACTGCGAAGAGGACTAGGGTTTCATGTGTGTACTATTGATAAAAGGACACATACGAAAGAAGTCTGGGAACTTATTGAAGACAGCTTGGAAGTAATATTTTCTTGAAATCTTTGCCACACTTTATGACCTTATTGACCTTATAGCTTTTCTGTTTCGTTTTATTTGAGTCGAAGTTTTCAAAAATCAAAGCGCCTCATTCATGGTGCAAACACTTCATCTCTATATGGGGTCCATAGATATTCGAATATTCCATTAACGTTCTTTTTTACATCTTCAAACACGTCGTAAATACTGAATTAGTAAAGAAGTTGAGAAAACGATTTCCTTCTCCCCAATTGACCATTTAAACCCATGTACAGAGACACCTTTGTTGCGGACCAGGATATAATAATACCCTAACTCGCCACAAGAAAATAATGAAACGAATGGAATTGAAGGAAACAAAAACTCAATTGATGGATAAGATAAACGTGTCGTTTATTTACTGTTGAAAGAATGAATGTTTTAGATATAACATGTGTTCATGTCCGCGCGGGTGTAACCATCGTTTGTAGAGGACTGGTATTGTAGAAGGAAAAAGGAAATGTGTTTTCATCTCACGTTTGGGTCACTATCGTTTGTTCGCGCGTGGGAAAAGAAGTCAGTAATATAGTAGAAATGAGAATGATAGTCCAGCGTGTAGACAAAGACAAAGGATAGAGGGTTGACATCAGTTAAACTGTGCGCCATGTTAGCCGTTAGCTACGCGGTGGTGTTCTCTGGCACAAGTAGTAGATATAGAGAGAAAGAGTGTACGTACTGTCTGTTGGCCTTTTGTCCCACATAGTAGTAAATGGTGTGAGGTACGCGCGTGCGCGCGCATGCCGAAAAGGCACGCTGTCGGTCCGTAGACCGGACAGCTCGAAAGCTGGTCCTAAAAGGAAGAAGCCGCTTATTGCTCTTTCTTTTATACTTGTTTCCGGTGGTCTTTTGCGCATGTGTACTCGTGAATGTGAGTGTATGTACGCGAACGTGAATATATGTACGTGTGTGGACGTGGGCGCGTATGTTTGTGTGCGCGTATGTATATGACAAGTAATATAGCTTGAGATGTGAACGTGTGTTTTTGTGTGAGAGTAAAAAAAGGCTCGCGCACGTTAAACACTAGAGGCTAAATCAAAATGTCTCTGTGCGTGTAAAGACTTAATACATTCCCAAATTATTCAACAGATTTAGAGAATTAGACGGGGGGGGGGGCATAAGTTAAATTTATCAACGCAAACAATGACCTTATTTGACCGCATTTCATAACTAATGCTTGCAGATGAGTATTGATAATTTTATTCTGAAAATGTTGATCAGTCATTTTTTTTTTTTAGCCATGTATGAAATTTATGGAGCTATTTTTAAATACAACTGATATTAATATTTGTTTTTTTACATAGTAGTCACCTCTTATTAAGGCCCATATACCACTCGAGGATGAGGGTTAATGAGTGTACAGTAGTCAATGGGACAATATCGTAGTAACCGTTATTAGAGAAAATTTGGATTGCTTAAGAGGACGGTTCATCAAGAATTTGTTTGAATGAAAACGACCAAATTGTAGTCAGATGGAAAGCAGGCAAACGGAACAGAGTTCCACGTGCGTGCAGTTCTAAAAAATAAGTTTTGTTCATGGAATTTGTGTTTAGGTTTGATATTATATTAAAAAAAGTCACTGAAGGGTTTTGAACTTAAATAGATTCTTTACTTTTGATGGTATCTTTCTGTAATTTTAACACAATCTTACTTAGAATTTTTTAAAGAAAAAAAAATGCAAAATTCAAACAATTTTTATTTATGAAAAATAATGTCTTTTAAATGTTGTCCATTTTCAGCTTCGCATATTTGCGCTCTTTCCAAAATATTATTCGTGACAGATTGCAGAATCTCTGGATTGCGATTAAACTCCCTTATTTCATTCTGATGTTTTCCTTCAATTCTTGCAGGGTTTGGGGTTTGTTAACATGGATTCCTTCTTTAAGATATCCTCACAAGAAAAAGTCAGGGCTAGTCAAGTTCGGGGAGAGTGGTAGCCATTTGACATTGCCATAGCGAGAGATAATGTTGTCACCAAAGCATTGCCTGTGAGCTCCATGGTTCCACTTACCGTATGTGCCGTTCTCCTATCGTGTTGAAACAATAATTCGGACATATTTTGAATTTGTGGTCGCAAGAAGTCTGTAATCATAGTGGAAACTTTCTGAAGGCACCGCTTAATAATTTTTTTTTTTTTTTTTTTTTTGCAAAATATTCTCAGAACAACGATTTCCCTACCACAGATATACGCTGTGCGAAAAGAGATTACAACTAACAACCAAAAAGATTAAAAAGAGAAAAATCGTCTTAAAAGTTTGATTTATTTTTTTTTCATTTTCAAGGTTATAATATAGATATGATATTTAGATGCGTGTAGTCCGACATTATATTTCGGATGACACCTCTGGGTATGTCTACATTTTATCATGACAATTATCTTCTGTCTTTTTTTTTTTTTTTGTCAATGTGGGTGCTGCTTAAGATAGAGTCGACTGGTCGATTTTTTTATATACAGTTTTAAGCAAAAGCAATATTACTAACTTATTGTCATGTCGAAAATAGTAATGCATCAAAAAATTACGAAAATTCATCAAGTAAAACAACTGCTATCGTGGTTTTAGTCATTAATAATATTTAATAATAATAATAATAATAATAATAATAATAATATATTATTATTATTATTATCATCATTGTTATTATTATTATTATTATTATTATTAAATATTATTACGTGGATAATATATATACAAATATATATTACAATAGAAAAATGCGAGCATGTAAAGTATTATGGTTAAGCTTAAACCTGGAAAAGTAAAGGACTGATTGTAAAAACTGGAAAAAAGGACAAGATATTCTAGTAAAAAAATATAATAAATTTATAATTAAAGTACTGGAGCAATAAGAATTAATTATATAAAGTTATAAATTGAATTTTTAAAAAATTTAATGCTGCCATATTTTAAGTTATAAATTTATTATATTTTTACAAGATCTTGTCCTTTTCTTTTCCAGTTTTAATAACTAGTCCTTAACTTTTCCATGTTTAAGCTTAACCATATTACTTTTCATGCTCACATTTTTCTATTGTAATCCATTATTTTTAAATTTACTTGTTCGTTATTTAATTTCAATTTTATTCTGCTTCAAGCAAAATATATTTAAGCGTATTTTACAACTGGGCCATGCTGGGCGGCTTGCTAGTATATATATATATATATATATATATATATATATATATATATATATATATATATATATATAACAGTATATATATGTATATATATAACAGTATATATATATATATATATATATATATATATATATATATATATATATATATATATATATATAATTTGAGGTTGCTCAAAAGAAAAAAAGCCTTCTTTTGCCGAGGATAGATTTTCGCTCTTCATTTAGAATTTCGTTTACGCAAATAAGGGTTGTTGCCTGATGAGGTCTCTAGTTGGTAAATACTGGTAGACCGAAATATGCTCATGACTGTGTAGCAACAAACTACTGCTTATGTAAAGACAAATTTAATATATATATATATATATATATATATATATAATATATATATATATATATATATATATATATATATATGACAGTATATAATTTCACTTATAATAGTTTTACATATATACTGAGCACTTTTGAAAAATACTACTAATAATAAAATAATCTTACTCTTTTGGTTCAATACCTTCGAACTTATTTAATATATATATATATATATATATATATATATATATATATATATATATATATATATATATATACTAGCAAAAGTACCCGTCGTTGACTGGGTTCAAAAACAGCCTACAGAAAATGGACTCTGATTTATTAAAGTATGATAGGTTATGAAAATGAAGGGTTGTAAAGAGATAGCTTCGAATTTGGGCGTATCAAAACCAAAGCAAAATATGATGAAAATAAAAATAAAATAGATAAACCCCGTAATTTATTATACCATACCTGTTCACACTGAAACACGTATCACAATATTCTGTGGATCTATATTAAAAAAAAAACCCTGTTAAACTTTGTGACATATTTCCATTCTATGGAGGTCGTGCGCGAACGAACGCCCCATAATTTTATTATACCATATTTCTTCAAACTGAAACATAATTATCAAAGTATACTTACGCAGATAGATATGAAAAGTCTTTATTAAAGTTTGCGCCTATTTCCATTCTATGGAGGCCAGGCGCGAACACAGACCCCACAATTTTATTATACCATCCCTATTTAAGTTAAAACATACTTATCAAAGTATTATTATGTGCATCTATATCAAAAACACTTGTAAACGTTTTTTTTTTTTTAATTTTAATTTTTTTTTCATACTTTGTGGACCAGGCGCGTACGTAGACCCCCACAATTTTAATGAATCATCATTATGCCAGATCAAACATACCCATTCCTGTGTCTCGATACATCTTCTATCATTATATGTGATAAGTTTTCTATAATAGTCAACCATATAGGAGCCTATTCGTGACCAGACACACACACACAGACGTTCAGTTTTATATTATTGCCGCCACTCCTAATACTTCACTTGTTTATTTTCAGAGAGTTTTGCATTATGCTAAGGAAGTAGCAAGCGATATTAATTACCAAGAGAGCTCGACCTGAGAAAAGGGTGGGGGGGCCTATATAATCATCAATAGAAACACTTTCGCTGTATCACAACTATCATCGAGTTGGTAGTTCCTCTATCCATTAGGCCACTGGGGTAGACGCTGTTGGCAATGATTATATATATACCAAGTTAAAGGTATTCAAGAGATAAAACCCAGGAATTAAAACGAGTTTATTAAGAGTGCTCAATAAAAAAGAGCAAAATATAATATTTTTATTTATATAGTCAAATATTACATAGTCGCTACACTGAACATGCTTATGTTTCAGGCAAGTGATCGTTCTGGACCAACAAGCCTTCTTCAGGCGACGTAATAAAGTTTATTCTTGAAACAACTATACAGAATCTTTGAGCGTTCCTGGAATTGAACCTGCCCCACCCCTATCAAAATAAAGAAATAACTCGAAAATTTCTTTTATTTACGAAAAAAAAAACAATAAAAGGAACTGTTCTTACACTTTTCAAACGTTTTCAAATGTTTATAACGTTATTATTTCTACAATGAACAAATTAGTGTTTCCCTTTATTCGTTTTTCAGGTTGGAGTCTGCCTACACGGCTTTTTTTTTTTTCGGTCGCTCTGTCACTCGCTACTATTTTTATTGAAACAAAAGTTGTTTTGGTTCATTTTTATTTTATTTTATTTTAATTCTTTTGGCGATTTACTTTTTCCTTTTTTGGGGGGGGGACTAGCGCGCGAGCAACAAAAAGTGCTCAATATCTGGAGAATTGCTTCTTCTCTTTGTATCCATTCTGCTGAAATATCTGGTGGAGAGGGTATCACGTACTTCTGTTTTGAGGCGATTACATTTACATGTTTTTATCCGTTTTTTTTTCTTTTTTTTTTTAATTGTTGTCACGGATCGACTGTTTCGCTATGGTATCGACGTTGTCCGTGATGAAAATGATTAATATCCTTAGTATAGCAAGTTTGTTCCAAACGGAACATCGCCGGGTGCCCATGCTAGTATGCATATAAATTTAAAAAAAAAAACATCGGTATCCTCGGTTTCAAATCTGATCTAAGGGTACCAAGTTTATGGTTGAAAAATATCGGATTCTCTTCAGCTTTTCGTTACATCTGCTTCAGTGCTTCTTCGATGTCTATCCATCCCTCCCTAATATTTGGAATCAAGTCTCCTCTTGCTGTTATTTCAGATCATTTGATAGCAGCAAGTTTTAGTCTCCCCTCCATCGAGGCCAGAGATTTTTGGGAAATATCAGGTATTTCCGTGTGATAGAAGAAGAAGAAGAAGAAGAAGAAGAAGAAGAAGAAGAAGAAGAAGAAGAAGAAGAAGAAGAAGATGATGATGATGATGATGGTGGTGGTGGTGGTGGTGGTGGTGGTGGTGATGATGATGATGATGATGATGATGATGATGATGATGATGATGATGATGATGATGATGATGATGATGATGATGATTTTAATTACCTTCCAATACACACACTTCCCCATCACACACACTTAGAAAATGTCGCCGAAATGATTATAAATATTGACATTCATCCTTAGCAATAATACGATTTATCGCTTTGGTCAGAATCGCTTAGTTTATATGAAGGAGGAGGAGGAGAAGAGGAGGGGGGAGAGGAAGAGAAGGAGGTTAATTTCAAACGAAGGTGGGCTGAATTTGTAAATTGAGCGAAAGTGGGTGGATGGTGGCGGCGCCGGTTTTGTCCGAGTTGGGGACGGCGGGAGTGGGGGCGAAGAGAGCTCTAAACAACCAGGTACTAAGGAATGACTGAGGAAAACGGCTCCCTACTACGGACGAATAAGAATTAGGCGTGGGTGGCAGGAATCGGTTGAAACGAAGTGAAAAAAGAAGCTATCTAACCGCGTGGGCTGAAAAATGGCAGGTCTTAGTAAACAAGGAAGGGGCCATATATATATATATATATATATATATATATATATATATATATATATATATATATATATATATATATATATATATATATATATATTTCCCCAAAACAGCTGGCCTTGATGGAGGAGAGACTAAAACTTGCTGATATGGTTTCAAATGATCTGAATTAACAGGAGGGGCAGATTTAATTCCGAATATCTCTCATATGTTATATCTCCTCTCTTTCGGAAATAGGGTACGATTATGAATATCTCCAATATCAAATGAGCCTTACACTGTGAAATTTACTTTATGTATGAAAGCCAAGAAGGGAGATATAACACATGAGAAATATTTGGAATCAAGTCTCCTCTTGCTGTTATTTCAGATCATTTGATAGCAGCAAGTTTTAGTCTCCCCTCCATCGAGGCCAGAGATTTTGGGGAAATATCAGGTATTTTGTAATTCATATGCAAAACTAGGAAAACAAATGACTATGATTGAAACATTGGTAAAGGTGCAGTATCCTTCCATCCTCAAAAAATCCTTAAAGGTTTTTTTTTCGGGGTTGGTGAAAACGAAAATAACATTTAAAATTCCAGGAAACGAGTAGTTTCCAAGATATGAATAAATTATGGTTTTAAAAAGTGGGGAATCACTTTTCTATATTAATTTAACGTACAATTAACAGCAACTTTATAATCATCTTTTCTGGGGAAGAGGGGCGTCTGTTATTTATTTATTTATTTTTTTAAGGTAGTGTTTATTTGATAATTGTAGCCTGGTAGACCAACACAAAACCTACCTGAAAAAATTTATTTTCTATAGGATTTTGGGTGTGCCGAAAACGAATATTGCATTTAATTTGTCCGTAAATAAGTATTTTTTCCGAGTATTAAGCAATGTCATTTTTATGTTGTAAGTGGTGGCCATTGTTGGACGCGCATATTTTTACTTAATACTCGGGATAATACTTATTTTCAGAAAATTTAAATGAGATATTCGTTTTCAGTACACCTGCAAACCTATTAATAACAAGGTTTTTAAGGTAGGTTTTGTGTTAGTCTACCAGGCCACAATAAATACCAGCCCTAAAAAAAAAAAGTAAGAGATCCCCAATTGTTCGTTAAATTAATATAGGAAAGTGATCCCCACTTTCTATAACTATAATTCATTCATATCTTTGAAAGTAATCGTTTCCTGGGTTTTTAAACGTTATTTTCGCTTTCAACACCCCTGACAACCTATAATAGCGTTAACTTGAAAAGATTTTTGAGGGTGGAAAGATACTGCACCTTTACCAAAACATTTTATGGCTGCAAAAAAGTGCCAAAAATAGGCTGTGGGTAATTGATAACCACCTTGGGTGCGACCTTAAATTTTTTGGAGTATATTGAAAAATTACTTGGAAGTAATGAGTATAGTCATATGAAATGATTTTCCGGAGCGGGGCTAATAAAAATGGTGTAATAATGAAATTAGCCAAAATTAAATTTTGGTGAGATTTAAGTGAAAAGGTATATTTTTGTAAGATCTTAGTATATGTAGTCTTAGAGGCGTGTTTGATAGGGACGTAAGGGGAGGAGAATATAAGTGATTAAGGAGGTATGATTTTAAATGCCTACAATTTATTAATGTTTCTTGTTTCTTATTTAGGAGTTTATCCTTATCTTTAAATTTGATGATAAAGAGTTTTTTATTTAAGCAAAGGAAACAAGTAGAGTGAAGTGATTAACAAGTTCTGTTTTTTTTCAAGATTTCCCAGTTGCCACAAAAAGTGATATATCTATCTATCTATCTATCTATCTATCTATCTATCTCTGTATATATATATATATATATATATATATATATATATATATATAATATATATATATATATATTATATATATATATATATATATATATATATATATATATATATATATATATATATATATATATATATATATATATATATATATATGGATGTATCTATACTGGTAGCCAATTTGAATATTGAAATGCTCATATCTTTGGTTTTATGGGGCGAAACTACATGAAAATTTGCAGGCTTTTTGGAGATTATAATACTATTTTATGGTTAAAAGTTTGTGACAATTGGTAAAAAAATAACCTACATTTTCAAACCAATAAAAAATGCCCAAATTTGCCTACATTTGTATATATAGTGTCATGGCAGGCAAGCTCCAGTTTTGCTGCTTCAAGATGAATTTTTGCTTCGGGTTTTTTTTGCTTGGTGGTTGTCTCCCATGTGGCCTTGCCAGACCACTAATATAAATATACCAACTCTTGGCAATTTTATAAGTTCCAAATCTCAGCGACTATTGATTAGAATTTAACAAATGAAGGCTCGTTGGAAAGGTAATGAATTGAATTGTGTAGTGTGCTATGTGACATAGCATATCTATTTCCCTCAATTCATCCAATGAAAGTTTGGCACTTGACAGATACATGTATATCATATTCCATACCAAGTCTCCCTCAAACTTTTAATGGTGTTTACTTTTAATATAAATTTTCGACAAAATTAAGATTATCTGTATGTGTTCTGTTGTTGTCCTTGTCCAACTCTTATACTATAGAAGTGATGTCACCTTTAATACGACTTAACCAAATACAAATAAAACAGAATGCCAAGAACTTTTGAGTTGGCAAAAAGACGCTGAACCATTATGGCAAACGGACGTTAAGTATTTTTAAAAATTCATCCTAAATGTTTTTCATGTTACCTTTTTAAACTTGTTTTTCTTGTTTTATTTATGTATTTGTATTTATTTTTATCTACTTTCCTGTCTTATTCGTCACCCCCTCCCCCTTCGCGACTATTGAAACAGACAAAACAGTTTAGCAATGCTACAAAGTAAACTAACGATAAAAAAAATGACGGGAATTATTTTCTCTATTAGAGTAGATAAAGTTAGGACTTTATTTAAGTAATATACTTAATATATACTATTACTGCAAGCTTGCCTATATTGAAAATGCTTGCTTCCCGGCTAGCCAATCAAACCATCTAATATAGTTAGTCTTATTTTCTATTATATTCGAAATATAATACAGTGACATTAGCAAAGAAAAAATCACCTATGAAAACGAACCTCCTAAATTATAACCTTGAATAATTATCTAAGCTCGAATGTAAATTAATATTAAGCCGACTTTACAAATTGATAAAAGTTAATTATTGGATTTTAATTATAAAGGTGAAGCTCCATTATTCAAACTCGAGATAGATAACGACAAACTTCCATCCATTAATATGAGAGGGGAGATTATCATCAAAAGTGTCCTGAATTGATAACTTAACACCGGACTTACTACTTAGATATAAATAAGTCACTTATACCTATTCCCTTCCTCCCCCTTTTTTTTTTAAATGGAGAGTAGATAATACAGTGGATGTGTTATCGGCAGCTCCAGTAACTCTCGCTTCTCCTTTTTTGTCCCTCAGTCCTCATTCAATGAGTGATTTTTCTGACAAAGGGTGAAGAAAAAGCTGCTTAAAGGTCGGTAGTACTTGGTGAACAGTAGTCTGAGATGTCGGAAATTTTTCTGTCTCTATGTCTATCCTTGTGGTCATGTCACTAGTAAGGGTGCTGGAGGTAAACGTTTTGTTTGGACTGACGTTATCCGCCTGATAGTCAGGGACCCGAACCTTGGATTAACCACTAAGGAGGCTGTCCTATCAGCAGGCGCAAAGTACTGGGACTGCTGTATTGCCATTTGGTGAGTAGATATGGACCATGCAATAGTCTCTAGTGGGGCCTCTCGATGCCATACTAGTGGGTAATTGTTACGGCTTTACCTTTTCGTTTGCTACAAAAAAAAAAAAAAATTTTCCTATCTTTCCTCTCTTACTTTCCCTCTCTGTACTGCTCTAACCAAATATGCCGACCTGTTTCCACAAATACCAAAACCTCAACATGAATTATCTCCAGAAAAAAAGCTCGAATAAACCTAGAACCCCATCTTCCAATGTCGACCCCTACTACCAGATGTCCTTCTCCAACATCAGGGGTCTACATTCCAACCTTCCAGAGGTTGAAACCCAATTACAGGAGACGAAACCGAACATATTATTTCTAAGCGAAACTGGAATAGGGCCGACCACTTCCCTAGATGAGTTCATAATTAACGGATACTCTAATTTAACAGCTAAATCTGACCCCCAAGATCGCCATGGGCATGGAATATGTGCCTACATTTAAGATGGCTTCCCGTGGGTAGGGATATCTCTAGAGAAGATACTAACTTACCCTATATGTGCTTCCGGGTTGCACTTGCTAACACCACTGCATTTATATTTGCCCTCTATAGGCCCCACAACAGCGGAGTTACTATCTTTAAGAGCATATCTGAGAAAATAGACCACATCCTGTCTGCACATCCCTCGGCTAACATCCACATCTGTGGTGACTTCAAGGTCCATTACATGGAATGGCTGACCCATTCAAATAAGACAGACGATGAGGGGAGGTTTTGTCATGATTTTGCCATTGCTTATGACCTCACTCAGATTATTCGCGAACCCACCCGTGTACCCGATACACCCGGTCGTTATGCAAGCCTCTTAGACCTTTTTCTCTCAACTTCCCGTGAGCTATGTTCATGTTCCGTTCATTCTCCTCTTGGATCCTCTGACCACTCCGTTGTATCAGTTAAGATAAAAACGAAATGTAATAAGTCCCCAGACGTACCCCTCCACCGTACTGTATACCGATAGTCTATGGCTGACTGGGATAGCTTCCGTACATTCATATCTGATTTACTTCTGCACTCCATGTTTAAAAAGGAAGTGTCCTCTATAGTATCAGATCTGACCGAATGGTTAATTGTAGGCATAGACCAATTCTTACCATCTAAAAAATTCCAACAAAGACCTAACAGCCAGCCATGGTTCGCCCCAGAATGTGCTGCTGCTATCACGCACAGAAATCACTTTTTCCATAGCTACCAACGTAATAAATGCACTGAGATAAAGCTGCTTTCAGGTCTGCCAGCAACCACTGTAAAAGAGTAATAAAAAATGCAAGAGAGCTATATGCCCAGTCTGTTAAATCCAAGGTAGCTGATCAGCGGCTTGGTTCCCACCAATTTTGGCAAATAACAAATAGGATCCTGAACAGAAGTGTGCGTTCTATCCCAACCATTATCAATGGACCTGAGGTCATCACGTCAGCATCAGACAAGGCCAAACTATTTGGAAAGAACTTTGCAGCTAATTCTACCCTATGCGACGAAGGCCATCAACTTCCCATATTTCCTCCTATAACACAGAACAAGCAAGGCAACATACAAATATCCGTGCATGATATCGCCAAGCTAATCAAAAACCTTGATTCCAGTAAAGCAACTGGCCCTGATGGCATCCCAATTATAGTGTTAAAAAAGCTTCAACCAGAACTTGCCCCCATACTTACGAAACTATTTAAGCGCTGCCTTAAGGAGAAGTGCTTTCTGACTCCCTGGAAGACCTCATCAGTTTGCCCTGTATTTAAGAACTCAGGTGATAAGTCATCTCCCTCTCAGTACAGACCAATAAGTCTCCTATGTGTTATGAGTAAGTGGCTGGAATCCATATTAAATAGAGAAATAGTCAACAACCTCAGCAGAAACAACCTTCTTAGTGACACACAATATGGTTTCCGCTCTACAAGATCTACCGCAGATGTGCTGACGGTTATATCTCACAGAATTAGTGAATCTCTTGACAAAGGCTTCCTTTCTAGGGCAATTGCTCTTGACATATCAAAAGCCTTCGACAAGGTATGGCATAAGGGTCTACTTCACAAGATTTCCAGCTACGGTATAACTGGAAATGTTTTCTCAATCATTGCATCATTTCTCTTTGATAGGCTCAGAAAAGTAGTGGTCGATGGACAAAAATCAGAGGCCTGCAGTATTAATGCTGGAGTCCCTCAGGGTTCAATCCTGGGCGCAACTCTCTTTCTGATCTACATCAATGACCTCCCTAAACACATACTTAAATCATTCGTTAACATCTATGCTGATGACACGACCATCTACGGCAACACATCAAAGGCTGTAAATGACAAAATTCTCTCTGATTCTCTCTCCTCTGATCTCGAGCGCATGGTTCAGTGGGGGAAGACGTGGCTGGTTACCTTTAATGCATCTAAAACCAAACTCCTATCCTTACATCATCAACGCTCTGATCCCCATCTGGCATCAATTGGGATGGATGGCTCTCGTCTGGGAGAGGCCCCGTGTTTTGAGAAGCTTCTGGGTTTGACCTTTACTCCTGATCTGAAATGGAACACGTACATCAAGTCTGTTGCCAAGGTCGCTGGAAAGATGGTGGGATCCTTCTATCGCTCCAGAAGATATCTCACTACTGATGCAATTCTCTATCAAGTACGTCCAAGGATGGAATACTGTTGCCATATCTGGGCAGGAGCTGCTAAAAACAGCCTATCCTGCCTTGACAGAGTACAAAATAGACTTTGTGGCTTAGTGGGGGATGCCCTTTTCTCTACCTTGCAACCTCTCTCCCACAGAAGAGACGTTGCGAGCCTTTCCTTGTTTTATCGTTATTTCTATGGCAGGTGCTCGTTTGAACTCCAATCTCTGGTCCCCCCTCGCCAATCTTTCACGAAAAACACCTGTCTAGCCGAATCCACTGTGAAGAATTTCCCCCACTCTTTATCTGTGCCTGAATCAAAACGTGGATTCCATGAACAAAGCTTCTTTCTCAGAACTGCACGCCTGTGGAACTCTGTTCCGTCTGCCTGCTTCCCACCTGACTACAACTTGGATGTCTTCAAGTCCAACATTAACAAATTCCTAGTGAACCGCCCCCTTAAGTAAACACTTCATCAAATCTCCACACTAACGTAATGTACTTGCAATAACCCTTATCCCTGAGTGGCTTCCGGGCCTTGATAAGTGGTGACCACTGTGTAAAAAACAAAACAAAAAAAAACAAAACTTTGCAGTTAATTCTACCATCTACGACAAAGGCCATCAACTCCCCGTATGTCTTCCTATAACAGACAACACACTATGCAACATACAAATATCTGTGCGTGAGGTCGCCAACTAATCAAGAAACTTGATTCCAGTAAAGCAACTGGCCCTGACGGCATTCCAATAATAGTGTTGAAAAAGCTCCAACCAGAACTTGCCCCCATACTTACAAAACTGTTTAAGCGTTGCCTTAAGGAGAACTGCTTTCGAACACCCTCGGAAACCTCGTCAGTATGCCCAGTATTTAAGAATTCAGGTGATAAGTTATCTCCCTCTCAGTACAGACCAATAAGTCTCCTGTGTGTCATGAGTAAGCTGTTGGAATCCATATTAAATAGATAAATAGTCAACCACCTCAGCAGAAATAACCTTGTTAGTGACATGCAATATGGTTTTCTTTCTGCTAGATCGACAGCAGATGTGCTAACGGTTATATCTCATAGGATTAGTGAATCTCTCGGTAAAGCCTTTCTTTCCAGGGCAATTGCTCTTAAAATATGAAAGGCCTTCATTAAGGTATGGCATAAGGACCTACTTCACAAGATTTCCAGCTACAGTATAACTGGAAATGTTTTCTCAATTACTAAATCATTTCTCTCTGATAGGTTCATAAGAGTAGTGGTTGATGGGCAGAAATCAGAGGCCTAGAGTATTAATCCTGGAGTCCCCCAGAGTTCCATCCTGGGCCCAACTCTCTTAGCTTAAATTAAACTAATTTTAAATTTTCTCTACTATATTAAAGCACTCTTAACCATAACTTTAAAATCGCCAACTCTAAACTCTGGCTAGTTTCAACCACTCACAACCACCAAGTACATTATAAACTTAAACAGCAAAGAAAATGCACCGTAATATAACATAAATGTAAAGACTACTCAAAGCTTTCTGCTATATATATATACTAGCAAAAGTGCAAAAGTACCCGTCGTTGACTGGGTTCAAAAACAGCCTACAGAAAATGGACTCTGATTTATGAAAGTATTATAGGTTATGAAAAGGAAGGGTTGTAAAGAGATAGCTTCGAATTTGGAGGTATCAAAACCAAAGCAAAATATGATAAAAGTAAAAATAAAATAGATAAACCCCATAATTTATTATACCATACCTGTTCACACTGAAACACTTATCACAATATTCTGTGAATTTAAACTTTGTGACATATTTCCATGCTATGGAGGTCAGGTGCGAATGAACCCCCCATAATTTTATTATACCATATTTCTTCAAACTGAAACATAATTATCAAAGTATACTTACGCAGATAGATATGAAAAGTCTTTATTAAAGTTTGTGCCTATTTCCATTCTATGGAGGCCAGGTGCGAACGTAGACCCCACAATTTTATTATACCATCCCTATTTAAGTTAAAACATACTTATCAAAGTATTCTTATGTACATCTATATCAAAATCACTTGTAAACGTTTTTGTTTAATTTTTTTATTTCCATACTTTGTGGACCAGTCGCGAACACAGGCCCCACAAGTTTAATGAACCACTGCTCTGCAGGATCAAATATACCCATTCCTGTATCTCGATACATCTTCTATCATTATATGTAATCAGTTTTTTAAAATAGTCCACCATATAGGAGCCTATTCGTGACCAGACACACACGCACGCACACACACACACACACACACACACACACACACACACACACAAACATTCAGCTTTATATATATGTATTACAATATATATATAAATAAATATATGGCCCCAAATCTTCCGACTTTCTCATCAATGACCACCCCTCTTGAAAAAACCCGCATAAATCGGGCAAAACGTTGAGTATTCAGGTCCTTCCACCTTTTTTTTTTTTTTTTTACACAGAGATCACCACTTATCAAGGCCCGGAAGCCACTCAGGGATAAGGGTTATTGCAAGTACATTACGTTAGTGAGGAGATTTGATGAAGTGTTTACTTAAGGGGGCGGTTCATTAGGAATTTGTTAACATTAGACTTGAAGACATCCAAGCTGTAGTCCGGAGGGAAGCAGGCAGACGGAACAGAGTTCCACAGGCATGCAGTTCTAAGAAAGAAGCTTTGTTCATGAAATCCGCGTTTTGATTTAGGCACAGATATATTTTCACATCGTCGGATTTAATCCAGCTTAACAATCATATATGTGTACATATTCATTTACATATATCGTTGAACGCTTGGTGGACAAAAAGTGGGTGCTCATTTTATGTTTAATTTCTATAGAAAAGTGATCCACCACTCTAAAATGTTAACTTTTTTCAAAATTTCCTCTTTCATATTATTTTTAAAAAAAGTAGATCTTCACTTTTTTATAGGGGTTAAACGACGCTGGGTCACGTCGTAAAAAATTTAATTAGAAAGCTAAGTTTGTAATCGATGAGGTTAATGTGAAAAAAAACCTGTAAATTGTGGAATTTAGAGGGGGGGGCAGTAGATCTTCATTTTTTTTGGGGTGTTAAACAATGCTGGGTCACATCGTAAAAATTTACTTTCTTTATAGCCGTTTAAAGAATAATAAAAACAAACAAATGAAATCGTTTCAGTTTTTTCGTTTTTTTTTTTTTTTGTTTGTTTGAATATTTAAAAAAAAAACAATAAAAGCCAAACATTTTTCTATCTACACGGAATTATTTTTCTAGCTAGAAACGTATTGAGCTCACCAAAATATTTTATTTGGTGAGAGTTTATTTTTTTCATGTTTAGAAGTTTTTAGGGGCAAATAACTCTAAAAAAAGTTTTTTAAAAAGTCGATGTTGGAAATAATAATTCCAAATAAATTAAATTAAATATATTATCAATATAATTGTTGTTTAAGTTTATTAAATAACAATTTTAAAGAAAACACTTAAACAATTCTCTCGCTAAAACATTAACTAAGATATCGCTATTTAGTAAAATCGATTTTTCTTAATGTAATATGCAAATGGGGTGATCCCTTAATTGTATATTTTGCAAGGATCATACTTTATATAGAAATAAATGAAAGATTAAACTAAGAAAAGTTGTGTATATATTAATCAAATTGTGAATAAATAAACAAACAGACAGACAGGAATACGGAAATTATATATATATATATATATATATATATATATATATATATATATGTATAACTGAAATTGTTTGTCCGCATATGTACATTTCCCTACCAAACTACTCTGTCAATTTTCAGTCTAGAGACTCGAGATTTGACATAAGGGGTATTGAGATTTGGAAAAATCTTTTTAATCGGTTTTCGGCCTGAGGTTTTGCTATCAAGCAGTCAAAGTTTAACGATTTGAGCTTTGAGAACTCTACCAAACTCTTCCGCCAATTTGGAGTCTAAACACTTGAAATTTTAGATGTCGGTTACTTGAATATGGATCAGACTTTTTAATTTGATTTGAGCCCAAAAAAATAAATGTTAAGGGGTCATAATAGGGGTGAAATTAAAAAAAAAAATTGACCTCTGCGGTTTCTACCAAATTACTCAGCCAATTTCGCTGTCAAGGGGTCAAAGTTCAAAAGATTTGACCTTTGCGGTCTCTAGCAAACTATTCAGCAAATTTTGGGTCTAAACATTTGAAAATTTACAAACAGGGCATTCAGGCATGCGGCAAGCTTTTAAATCAGCTTGTGGGCGAAAATTTGACTGCTAGGAGGTCAGAATTGAAGGAGTTGAGCTTTGCAGACTCTACCAAACTCCTCCGCCAATTTTGGGTCTAAACACTTGAAATTTTAGGTGTAGGTTACCTGGACATGAGTCAAACTTTATATATATATATAATATATATATATATATATATATATATATATATATATATATATATATATATATATATGCACAAAAAATTATGGACAATACATGGTGCCCGAGCAAAGCCGAGATGAATTGCTAGTATATATATATATATAAACATTTATTTTTCAATAACTTGACTAGGTTTGCTAGAATATTGTGTAGGACAAAGCCTGATTAGAATTATCTGCGTAAGTTGAGATAAATCCTGCATACGGATAAGGCTCGTTTGTGAGCGCAGACGCGTTGTATTTTTTTTTTTTTTTTTTTTTTTTTTTTTACTAATTTTTCTTCCTTTTGAAGATTGCAACGCTGGGTAAGGGGCAGCCAAACCATCTGTCAACATCGCCCTGCTTTTTATTGAAACCAATCGAGAGCTCTTTTTAGTATCCCCGTTGGTCCCTTAAGTGCAATTGTCTGGATCTCTCTTGCACTTGGTTCACCGGGAATATTAGTCAGGTAGGACTTCAGGTTCTTCTTCATAAGTTCTGTGGCACCTATAATAACTGGTATGATTGATATCTCCTTAAGATTCCAGTTTCTTTTCATATCATACATGAGATCTTGATATTTGGTCTGTTTCTCTTTTTCAGCTCTGTTCAGACCGCCATCATTAGGGACACTCACCTCAACCAAGGTTGCAAACGCACGTTATTCCATATAACTATGTCAGGTTTCACAGTAACATTTTCAAGGTAGATGGTTGTAGGGATTACATGGTTGTAATTTATGGTAGATATGTCATTTCCAACTGTTCTTTCAGGTTGATGTTCCCAGGATTTGCTGCTACAGATGGTCCAGTGGATAGAAAATGATGTGTTTGTCAAAGCGAGTCCAGTGGAAAAAAAGAGAGCGGTGGTGTTTTGCATATCGCGGGTCATAGCGCCCCCTACGACCATGAAAAAAAAGACATAATTCGACTTTGACGCCCTCTCGTGATTGTCTGCGTAAATCTTTGAAGAAAGGACAGGTGATGATACATATTTTAGAATCTTCTTGTGGATATACATGTACGAGACAGAGAAAGAGAGAAGGGGAGGAGGAGAGAAGAGAGACAGAGACTAGAGGAGAAAAAATAGACAGACGGATAAAAAGAGAGGAACAGATAGAAACAGGGAGACATAGATAGATAGATAGATAGATAGATAGATAGAGACAGAGAGAGACAGAGTATGTGTGAAAGAGAGAGGGAGTGAGAGAAAGAAGGAGAAGGGATTAATAATTCGACATGCCTTTATCCAACAGAGATATATGTACGAGATAAAAGGAAGAGGAGGGGGTGCAAAGGCAGGCACCTAGAAACAGAGACAGACAAGGAGGGAGAGGGTGTGAGAGAGAGAGAGAGGGGGCGTTGGGGAAGGGAGAGGGGTAATAATTAGACATGTCTTATCCAATAAAGAGATAAGTACGAGGGAAAGACAGACATCGAGAGACAAAGATGGAGAAGGTGAAAAAAGCAGAGAGAAAGAAAAGCGCGCGTGCGCGCGCGCGTGTGTGTGTGTTATAGATAGAGAGAGGAGGTGCAGGTGGATTAATAATTCGATACGTTTACTCAACGGAGAGAGACGCGAACACACGTACACACCGCAAATTACCTGCACAATCTGCAGCGCCCGGTTCTTGCCGACACGTGTTTACCGCGTTGGCCGGTTGACTTCTCCAAAGACGACGAGGACAATCGATGTTAGGATTTCCAAACGCGGCCCGAACACGTCGCGGTCACGTTGTTCTTCTTTGTTCTATTGAAAGATAGACATTTTGCATTGAGAAATGCACACTTTAAATATATAAACATTAGCTAAATTTATCCAATATGACCTAAATTGACGACCTATTTTAGATAACTTGTTTTTGTTTAGCTAATCTATATATCTATAAAAGTGAGAATATGTGTGTGTGTGTGTGTGAGAGAGAGAGAGAGAGAGAGAGAGAGAGAGAGAGAGAGAGAGAGGGGCACTTCTCAACCTATATATTCAACGGATTTTTGATCTACAGACTTGAAAGTTCGTATATAAAATATTCAGATATGTGGAAAACTTTTTAATTGGTTTTCATCCCGCAAAAATTGTTTACTGAGAGGTAAAAAATTGAAAAATTGGTACGTTTTTAACTGTGTCGCGATTGCGCATGCGCGGTCGTGAAACACGATAGCTTGCTAATGTTAAGTATGAGTTGGTTTGAAAACACTATTTTAAAAACCGTGTCAAGCTGGTGTAATGGTTATCGTAATTGACTCACTGTCTTTAGGCTTTGTTTTGTTTTTAATCTCAGCTCGAGTATTTTTTATTTTACTTAAAAGGAATGAACTGTTTAGAAAGAACATAATACTCGCATGAACCTGCCTCAGATTTTCGTTTTCTTTTTTTTTTTTCTTCATTTTTTTTAAAAAAGAAATTTAACGTTACGTTTAATGCCTACGGCAATTCTGTTTATAATACATAAGAATTCTGCATTAATTAAAATATAATATTTAAACGTATTTTACGATGGGGCAACGCCAGGTGGCCTGCTAGTATTTCCATATTTAAAATAGATTCCATGAACAGAGCTTCTTTCTTAGAACTGCACGCATGTGGAACTCTGTTCTGTTTGACTGTTTCCCAGCTGACTACAACTTGGTTGTCTTCAAGTCCAACATAAACAAATTCTTGATGAACCGCCCCCTTAAGTAATCAAATTTATCAAATTTCCATTACTAACGATTGCTACGATATTATCCCATTGACTACTGTACACTCAATAGCCCTTATCCTCGAGTGGCCTCTAGGTCTTGATAAGTGGTGACTCCTATGTAAAAAAAAAAAAGAAAGAAGAATGTGTATTTCTCAATAGATTTTAACTCGAAATGATTCCTCATATAATAATATTTAACAAAAAATAAATGTAAAGCCTGCACAGATATTTTTTCTTGCAATAAAACTCACGCTGCAGTTTAGTGACTTTGCCAAGCAACCGTAGGTCTTAACAATACCAACAGGTAGAATTGGCAATGATTGGCAAGCCGACATGATTCCATTTCCGTTTGATGAGAACCATTTTTCTTTTGTTTTTATTGTTTTTTTGTTTTTTTTGCAGGTCAGTTGTATAAAAATCCCAAGAGCGATAGGAGCCTTCTATCATGTTTGAGAGTGCCACAATTTTCAATGAGCAAAATCGGAGATGTGCCACTGTACAACTTATGCCTCTACTGATCCAAGTTATGACAACAGGACCATTGCCAGCACCCTCAAAATGCAAATCCGGATGGTGCAATGCTTGAGGGCACAGTTCAATGAAGTTTCCAGCCACGATTATGGTCTTTGGTGTGTTTTCAAATGAGGGCCACATCATGCCGCCTCCCATCTTCAAAGTCGGCTTGAAAGTCAACACCAACCCCGATGCAATTAGGTGGCCACTGGCAGACCCTGGGTGTAGCAACAGGACTCGGTGCCGGCTCACAAGTCCAAAGAGACCCAGGCTTTGCTTCAGAAGGAGTGCTACGACTTTGTACCCTTCTACCACTGGCCCCTTCCCCCTCCTCCAGCCTGAATCCGCTGGGCTACTTCGTTTGGTCATATGTCGAGAACATCACCAACATGACCTCCCACAACACAAAAGCCAGCTTGATCCCTGCCATCTGCTGAGCTCCTGTCGGCGCTTGTGGAAAAGGCATGCTTATACTTCTGGACCCGTATCGAGGCGGTGATTGAGGCTGAAGGCGGCTACATTGAATAGATGTAAGCTCTACTACATAATCGTTACCTGAATTGATTTTTTTTCTACTACATAATCAAGTTATCTGAATTGATTTTTTTTCAATAAAAGTTTTAAAAATAAAGCTGTAGTGTTTTTTTTCTTTGGAGGGGGCGGGGGGTTCGACCTCGTATAAAATCCTACTTGTGAGACATCAGCCTGGTTTCTTAGTGGTTGGATAACTCCATCCCTTATTTAAAAGAAGTAGATATATTTCACAGTCGGACTTCGCTGCAGTTTGCTTGATATATATATATATATATATATATATATATATATATATATATATATATATGGATGTATGTATGTAGATGTGTGTGTGTGTGTGTGTGTGTGTGTGTGTGTGTGTGTGTGTGTGTGTGTGTGTAGGAATATTGAGGTCGCCAGAACGTGAAATTCAAACCGCCGTACATTAAAATATTGAAATTTTTGCTTGAAATATTAGTAGAAATGTTGACTTGGATTTTTTATTCATTATTAGAAGCTTCTTTCCAAGAACTGCCCGCATGTGGAACACTGTACGACTGGCCTGCTTCTCAGCCAATTACAATATGGTAGCCTTCAAGTCCAATGTAAACAAATTCTTGTTGAGCTGTTTCCTTAAATGATCAAAACTCTATCCAATTTACATCATTAAAGATTACTAAACTACCACCTTACATTCATTAACTCTTATCCTCGAGTGGCCTTCGAGCCTTGATGTGTGATGACTACTTTGTAAAAAACAAATTCCACAGGCGTGCAGTTCTAAGAAAGAAGCTTTGTTCATGGAATCTACGTGTAGGTTTAGGCACAGATAAAGAGTGGGGGGAATTATTGATAGCGTTTTCAGCAAGACGAGTGTTTCTTGTGAAAGTTTGGCGATTGATTGAAGCTCAGTCGAACACTTTCCATGAAAATAACAATACAGCAGAGACAAACTCGCAACATCTCTTCTGTGAGATAGAGGTTGCAAGGAAGAAAAAAGGACATCTCCTACGAAGCTACGAAGTCTATTTTGAACTCTATCAAGGCAGGACAAGTCTTTTCTAGCAGCTCCTGCCCAGATGTGGCAACAGTATTCTATCCTTGGACGTACCTGGCTCTTATATAGATAGAGAATTGCATCAATGTCTAGTCTTGATAATCGCTCAAAAATCGAAAATTAAACAAAATACTCATAGAGCATTATATTTTCGCATGATTCATGACATTTATTATGAAACCCCTTGATGTAAGGAGCAAGAAGTTAAAAAATACCAGTAAGGGCGCCTCAGGTGAGTAGAAATAAAATGACCACTTTTCAAAGTGCAAGAGAGTAAAGCCTATGAGAGTAGGATTCCTATAACCATATATCAACCCGACAGAAAAAAAGGCCACCTAACACAAATGACCCAGAAATGTCGAACTGATTGTCGCGGACGTATCCACTGGATCCACAGATCACTTGTCGACATTTACACACAGACGACACTACCATCTTTGGCAACATTTCAAAGTTCAGAGATGATCAAGATTTCTTTGAGTCTCTCTCCTTCGAACGTGAGAATGTGGTGCAATAAGGTAGAAATTGCCCGGTCAATTTTAATGCCTCCGAAAGCAACTTTTATCTTTACACCACCAATGCTCTGATCTCCACCTGGCCTTGATTGAAAATAAATGGCCCTCTAGGAAACACCCTTTTCCGACGAGTTTCTCAGACTGGCCTTCACTACTGACCTGTAATAGAAGATCTTTTTTTTTTTTTTTACACAGGCATCACCACATTATCAAAGCCAAGAGGCCACTCAAGGATACGGGTTAAAGAGTGTACAGTAGAAATTGGACAATATAGTAATCATTAGTAATGAAAATTCGGTAAATTTGATAACTTATATGGAACGGCTCATCAAGAACTTGTTTACGTTAGACTTGAACACAACCATATTGTAGTCAGCCGGGAAGCAGGAAAACAGAAGACAATTCCACAGGCGTGCAGTTCTAAGAAAGAAGCTTTAGATTTGCATCAAATCTGTTGCCAAGGTTGCTCGAAAAATAGTTGGATCATTCTATCACTCCAGAAAGTGTCTCACTCTCAACTCTATCTGTATAAGAGCCAAATATGTCATAAAATTAAATATTGTTGCCACATTTGGGTCATCCATGCTTCCGTTTAGTCTTGAAAGACAAAGGATACCCCTTAGGAGCAGTAGCGGGTGTAATTGTTAGGCAAGGGTTGCGCAATCCCCAACCACACCTCTCCTGAATCGGCACTGTTCGAGTCAAGTGGCAAGGAGAAGACCAGACGACTGGAAAAAATGCTGAGATAAGCAGAGAGCACATACAGCACCTGAAAGTCCCAAATGGTCACCCATTTAGTACTGACCAGGTTAAACGTTGCTTAACTTCAGTGATCCAGCGTGATTATACCGTGTTGTTAAGGACAGTAGCTTAAGTAGACACCATTCGCTTTACTTTAAATTTAATATTTGGATTTTCGAATTTTATTCTTATAACAAAGAAGCACTGATTTTCTTGTATGTGGCATGATTGCTCACGTTTAAGCGCTCATGTTTAGTCAACTTTGAGCTTCTCAAAGCATCCTTTTCTGTCTTGACCAGGTTCAAAACTGGCCTTGAAAACTAGCTGACATCCTTTTCTCCTCCTTGCAATCTCTGTATCACGATGCGAGTCTATTTCTGTTCTATAAATATTTTCCTGGCAAGTACTGAACCGAGCTTCAATCTATGTTCCCCTTTGCAAAATATTCCTAACAAAAAAAAACAAAAAAATACTCGTCTAACTACAACCACTGTCAACCATCCCCCTCCACTCTCTATCTGTGCCTAAATTTAAACGCAAATTCCATTAACAACGTTTCTTTCCTAGAACTACCCGTTTGTGGAACTCTATACCGTAGGTCTGCTTTCCAACTGACTATAAAATAGCCGTTTTCAAGTCCAATGTAAACAAGTTCTTGTTGAGCCGTCCTCTTAAATAAACAAATTCGACACAATTTCCACCCACCGCTACCTATCATTACACTCAGTTGTTTCAGTGACCACCTTAGTTGTCTCATTAACCCTTAGCCTCGAGTGGCGTTCAGGCCTTTATAAGTGGTGACTCCCTTGTGAATAAAAAAAGGAAGTTTAATTTAATAGCAAGCTGAGTACGAGTTGCCAAACTTGCGAAACAAGTCACGCGTAACTGAATACATCTCGTTACACTCAAAGGCATTTATACAGAAAAAGAAAAAAAAAAACTAAAATAACAAGAATAACTAAAAAAAAAAAAAAAAAAAAAAAAAGGAGAAAAAGCGTATTTCTGAAATACACAAAGAATCATAGTTTTTGAAAATGCCATTAACAACTCCGAAAATTTCTTCAATGAATCGCAGGAGTCAACCCCCGTGAAAGAGTTAGACGCGACGTTATTACTACCAAAGCCAAAGCCCCTCCCCCTCCCTTCTCAAAAAAAGCCCTTCTTGTTGTCTTGTATATTTTTAGCAGTAGTACGAATTCTATATGGGATTTTTGCTCCTATAAATTCTTGCTTTGGTTTCAGGGTCTACGAGAAGAGACAGGAGGGGGTAGAAATTCATTAAAACAAAAAGGAGAGAGGGGAAAATATACAGTTACGCGAGAGAAGGAACTGACTTTGGTAAATGTTTTCTTTCCCCCTCTTCCTCCCTCGGCCTGTCTTTCCCCCTCTCACGTGCTTGATGCCGTTGCGTTTGTCAACACAATAAATGGTAAAAAGAAGACGAAGAAGAAGAGAAGAGCGATGCCAACAACCAGCATCACCACGGCATCCTTCAGTTGGTTTGTATCTTGTTGCTATCGACACACGTGTTATTCTTCAAGTCATTCCTGAAAGAAAATAAGACACACACAAAAAAGGAATTTCGCCGTTCTGCTATTAATAACGGATTAAAATTCACCATTATTTCCAAAATCCTCAACTCTAAGAACACGGAACCAAAACCAGGAAGAAACCAAACCATTATTCAACTAAGGACTTAGTTTTATTATTATTATCATTATTATTAATAATGTTCACCTTTGACGCTGTGGTTTATTTTCTTAACCAATTCTTGATATTGGAACCAAAACAGCCGGCTGCCGGGTTTTCTTGAAAGATTTTTGAATAGTTTTTTTTCCCTTTCTTCTTCTTTTTTTTTTTTTTTTTAGAATATAGGCAACTGAAAAGAAAAAGAAATGATATAGAAAGAAAAAAAAGAAGATTCAAAATTTAATGTATAATTTAAAAAAAAAAAAAGGGAGGGAGCGGAAATAATTACGATAACTTTTAAAATTTTGGAATAGTTTTTTTTTTTGTTCTTTTTTTTCCGACTGACACCTAAAAAGAAATAGAAAAGATAAAAGAAGAGAAAAAAAGGTATAAAATTTAGTGTATAATTTAAAAAAAAAAAAAAGGAATAATTATAACTTTGACAATTTTGGAATGTTTTTTTAAAACATGTTTTAATATTGACAGACATCTGGAAAAAAGAAAAGATTAAAAAAAAAAAAAAGAAGTTAAATTAATGCGTACGTAAAAAAAAATATAACGTTTTTTTTTATTTGGACAAATAAAATGGAATATAATCGATGACAAAAAAAAACGTTTTTCGCATCGTAAACGTGACAGACGGGCAGAAATGCTACGTCAAACTTTAGCGTGACGGATCAACTGATATTATACAAATATTTCGACACGTCAAACAAAAGATGCGTCGCCTCAATCTGCGCGGTTAGTGATGGAAACGATATTTCAAGACTGAAGCCGATCGACGGACGAAGCCACTTATAAGGGAGTGTGGACGCAATTAGAAATTGTTTCAAACTCTGAATGGAATTTCGTTTTTGTTGGTGTAACGCAAAAAAAGTGTTAAAAATGTAAAAACGTTTTGTTTTTCTTTTTTTTTTCTTTTTTTTTTTTTTAAATAAAATTAAAGAAGTACCTATACGGGGACGTTTATGCGCGTGACAACGCAACCGGAAAATACAAAGGCCTTCATTTAAAACCAGTGGATTCTAATTAATAAAATTTTGAAAAAAATAAAAATAAATAATAATAATAACAAAACGAAATAATATATACAAAAACAAAATAAATAAATAATAATAAATGAAAATTGAAATAAAATTTAAAAAATCAACCCTGAAAATTTGTAAATAAAATTATTTAAATCCCAAAAGAAATGGCAGGTATTGAAATAGATAAATAATTTTTTTTTTTAATGTGGAAAAAAAAAACGAAAAAAAAAAATGATTTTTCCAGAATGTAAAAATTATCTCTGAGCCCAAGAAAATTGTCACAACGAAAATTTCTCATATGTTTGCCCTTCTTAAAAAATAAATAATTCTCAGGGCAGGGGCGCTCTTGGACAACATGTAAAAAAAAAACAAACATTTGTTAAAAAAATGAAATAAAACGTGATATAAGTTGTTTATTTATTTATTTAAAACTCTATTTAAAATATCCCTTGCTGGGGAAAAAACATTAATACAAATAAATAATTTTAAAATTTAAAAAAAAAAATAAAAAATAAAATTTCATTCGACTGCACTAACCGTTTTTTTTTTTTGTTTTTTTTTACTACATAAACTTAATTTTCAGTTTAAATAGGATTTTTTTAATTAATACTTTAATGGTTTTAATTATAATAAACTATTAAATTGTAACTAGTCCCTATTTTTCTCCCGACGAGGGCAGATTTGGACATGATCGGTTTTTAATGCGAGGTAAAAATTCTGCAGTCTGCACCCCTAAAAGGGAGTCTCCAGGTTAAAACAACAAATAAATTGCCTCAGTCTAGAAAGATTTCTTCTTCACTGGCCGACATTAAAAAAAGGCAAAGTGACATATTAGAACGGATACTATACTTTGGTCCAAACCAGATGGAGATTTTTTTTATTATTCTACAAAAAAAGTATGCTTACTATTAAGTAAATAAATAAGTAAAAAATAACTTAAGAATTTTCGTAACCCCCCTCCCCCACTCCTAAAACAGATTTTTGTACTTCCCTGTAAAATAGTTAGAGGCAACCCCGACAGAAGTATTTGTAAAAGGCTGTGTTTTATATCTTACGAAAAAAAAAAAAAAAAAAAAAAAAAGAAGAGAGAAGAGATATATACTATAAAAAATAATAATAATTATAAAATAACTCGAAAAATAAAAGAAAGAAAAAAAAAATCGTTTTTATTTATTTTTTTATACACTAAAAGTTTTAGCGATTCATTCAATATCTTTCAACTTGTTAAGCGCTTTTTTTCTTTCTTTTCCATTTCTCGAAAGTCTTTCAGCATTAAACGCACTAACCCGACAGGTTCTTTTTTTCGGTCGCTTTTGAAAGGCAAACACACGTGAGAGTTGTACCTGATCAGCAGGTCAGGTACGTTTATATAGATATATAACTAATTTACCCGGCGTTGTCCGGGTGGTGGTACTGGTACAGTGGTACATATCGCAGAGTGAAAGAAAGAAAAAGAATTCAACATCTGGTCATGTTTAAAACTTTAAATACGATTTTTAAAATTTAGTTAAACTTCATCTCTATTTCTTGGCCTTCGGGACAAGATCAAAGTGTAGTATCTGTTCTTCAGATGCTGCAACTTCTATTTCTTGTTCTCTTTCGGTGAAGGAGAAATCCTTCACGACTGAGACAATTTTTTATTTTTGTACCTTTTCTCCACGTTAAAAAACGACCCTGGTGTCTAACTCTGTCCCGTGGGGAGGCATAGTAAATAGGTACACTTCATCTCTATTTTTATCTAGAAAATAAATAAATTTATGCTTAACAGTAAATAAATTTAAATAACTATTTATCGGGTTAGAAACAGACGATATCTTCATTAACACACGCATATATATATATATATATATATATATATATATATATATATATATATATATATATATATATAATTTAATAACTTAGTTGTCCAAAGAAACATTTCTTTCTTTGTGTAAGCAATTCTCTGGCTATTGTAACTTGTAAACCCCATCTTTTCGGTCGACCCTAGGCTCCGAGGTCGTCACCCATTCAGTCTAGAGGTGGTCACACCCCGTTTCTACACACAATACATCTACCCTCTCTTTCTCGCTCTAATTTTATACCCTCTCTACCTCGCTCCTACACTACTACCCTCTCCCCATCGTACCCCTCACTCTCCACCTCCTTGCGACGATGCAGCCGGTTTAGGCTGTTGCTCGCCCGTTGACGCTCCCATCCCTCTCTATTGTAGTCTGTTGCTTTTAGCTTACCCCTCCGTCTATCAATCAACAATTCACCTCTCCTCGTCTTTCTACTCTACTTAACTCCTTTTAACTCCTCCCCTTTAATACTCTTTCTTTCTTTCTTTTTATAACTATAAACTCGCGCGCCCTTCCCACCTCCCTATAAGCTTTTTATAGGTTTTCCTTTTTCTTCTTTTTTTTTTTATTGTTCGTTTTGTACACCCAACCCTCGGCAGCCTTCATATTCTACCTACATTTTTTCTCCCCCCCCCTTCATATTGTTTTTACATCCTTTCTTTTTCCAGCTTTATATATAAATATATGTAAAAAAATAGTCTTAACTCTCCCTCAAGACTTCCATACTCCCTCTCTCTTAAAAAAGAAAGAAAGAAAGAAAGAAAAAAAAAGCACCTCCTGCTTGCTCTATCTCTCTGCCTTTATTTATGTATCTTTTTTTTTCTTTCTTTTTTTTAACCTCTCTCTCTCTCTCAGTTCGACTAAACCCGAGAATTTAGTAAGAGAAAAAACAGTTTTGGACCATAGACATGTGCGCGCGCACACACACACACGTCCTGGATTTTTATGTTGCGTGTGTGTGTGCTAGTCCTATATTTACTGGTCTAATATAACACAGTTGTTGAATGTTACAATAACAGAATACTATAGTAACCCGTTTGAAGAACAACAAAAACACTCGAAAAAAAAAAAACCCACTCAGGTGGGTGGAGGTTTTATAAGACCTCTCACCTTGCCTTAGTAATATCACACCTATTACTAAAAACAACTTCAAACCCACAACCCGATATATACATACATATATATAATTACTTTCTTCGCCAATTATATATATGTATGTATACAAAAACTATGACGTCTACGAAGATGGCGTTTCTCATACTATTTTTCCATTTAGCGTTAACGCTAACACTTTCCACGGGAATTACAGTACCCCGGATACATATACCTGACACAGTGCCGTATGGACACCCCGTTTTAAAATTACCCTGTCGGTCCCACCTTAAAACAGACTATACAATCACCCAATACTTGCTTGGAGTCTCCCAAGTTCAGGATGAAAATTTTGAAAAAAACAGTGCCGATTTGTTCGGACCGAACCTCCACGATAAAATCCGTACACGGCTTTTTTCACTGGATAAAGACGACTGTCTGGTGGTCACTTATGCTGATCTTAGCCACTGGCGGGGTCGCGACATCGCGATTATAGTTAGAATATTTGAGGACCATTCAACAGTCGACCATAATTTCTTGGTGCACGTACTATCCCAACCGAGCAATATCCAACTTGAATTCCGCGAGTTCGAGTACCTGGGTTATATTTTGGAAAACCAGCGACCCGGATCTTTTGTACACGGTCTTCAGCAACTTGCAGCAATCGCCAGTCCGTCTTCGTCAACCCCATTATCACCTGGAGATATTACCTATCACATTCTAGGGCCAGCTTCGGCAAAACAGACGTTTAGTTTGACTACATTGCCAGATGGAGAAGTGCAGGTCTTCACGAAGAGGTCCCTCGACCGAGAGGTCGCGTCCGCCCATGCCTTTGTCGTTGAAGCCGTTGGTCCCAAGGGCAGTTTCGCGACGGCTAACGTCCGGGTGGACGTCCTCGACGTGGACGACACTGCACCCATCTTGAAAAAGAAATACTACGTCACCGTTGTGGATACAAACATTCCCGTCGGCACCACCATCTTGAGAGTGGTCGCGCGCGACCCGGACCTCATCAGCGAGGGCCCGCCCGTGTATTCCATGGAAACGCGGGGGTCCGAAACCCCAGGAAACGACCATATTGTTACACCCTTTCAAATCGATCCGTCCTCTGGGATTATAACCTCCATCATGTCGCCATTACCCGTGGATCATTATTACCTGTTTAAGGTGTTCGCGTCGGACCATTCTGGGCACCGGAGTGCCTCCTCGTTGGTCAAAGTGATTGTGAAAAAAAATGTTCCTCTGAGATTTGAGACGGGAAATTCCGAAGGCAAGAAGCTCCAATCTCCGCCACCGTCGTTATATGTCGGCGGTGGTGACCCTTCCTACTCTTCAGTTTTTCAGGTGAGGAGAAGGAGGGCTTTGTCTTCGAATTCCCAAAGGTTGAGAGAAGATAAAACGGGGAAGTTATTCTCAATTTCGGTCAACGATCCTCAGGCGAAATACGAACTGACTGGCGACCCGTCCGGTTGGTTTAAGGTTGATATTAATACTGGGGATGTTTCTTTACGAGATGGTCAGTCAATGGATTACGAAACTATGGTTTCGCTTCAATTGGAATTCAAAATAACCTCAGGTGCAGGTAAGTTCCCCCTTTCCTTTTTAATTCTTTCATGGCAAGCATTTCTCTGAGCTTCAATCTACCCCCCTCCGATGCAAAACTTTCACAATAAAAACCCTCTTCGGTATTTTTTATTTGGTGCTAGTGCACTTACTGGTCCGCTATTTTTTTTTTAAATCGTATTTCCAAGTTTAAAGTTTTTTTTTTATTATTATTCAATTGTAAGGTTAAAGTATAGTTACAAAACACCCTCCCCTACCCATGTTAAGAACGGCTTTTTAAATAACGTTATTTCAGCACGGATCAATAAGTGCACTAGTACCTTTTATATTTTTTTTTTTTTTTTTTTTACGACCTGTCCCAGCGTAGTATAAACACCCAAACCTCCCCATGCTAAGAACGGCTTTCGAGCTTTTTTTTTTTAGAAAGCCGTTCTTAACATGGGGAGGTCGGGGGTGTTGATAATACGCTGAGGCAGGCCGTAAAAAATATCACTGGACCTCTGTTCCGCGGGCCTGCTTTCCAACTGACTACAACATGGTCATCTTCAAGTCCAATATAAACAAATTCTTTTTGTACCGTCCTTTTATCTAATCAATCATCAAATTATACCCAATTTCCACCACTAATAATTGTTGTTTGGGCAACCACCTTACACGCATTAACCTTTATCCTCTAATGGTCTTTGGATCTTGATAAGTAGTCACAGTGACTCGACTCCCTTATATAAAAAAAAAAAATCGAAGGATATTTTACGACCTTTACCCCGTAATTTTTGTCCGATTGCAATCGGCGCAGCTCGCAGCTTTATATTTTCAGATATGGTTTATAAAAAGGGGTTACCGACATAAATTATTTCAAAGGAAATATATTTTTGCACTTTACGGATGGTGCTGAAATAACTCTATTTAGAAAACCATTCTTAACAGAGATTGGGGCTTTAACTTTTGTACGATTTAATAAACGAGATATCGTAAAAATTAACTTAAAAATCGGTATGTTTGCATTTAAACATTTCCAAGCAAATTGTTTTCACTTTAGGAGAGTTCCGTACTACTTAGGACACGAACTGCCGTATTTTTTTTTTTTTTTTTTTTTTTTTAAGTGAAACTAAATTATGGTATCTTTTATTAAATTATGTGGAAAACAAGGGGTTTGTATTACTGTACACATAGATTCGAAAAAGTTGTCAAAAAACAAATATATAACAAATAAATGTTATCAAAGGCAAGATAAATTACTTTTCTACCTAACTGGACATATTTTTGTGTTTTTATTCAATGTAACATGTTTATTCAGCTCGAAAAACATGCAGTGTTTACCGATGTATTGGAAAATTCAAAATGGCGCCCAACACTCTCTTTAACACGGTAAGTTTGGGAAAAGGTGTTATAAATAATAAACTAGACAAAATACTATTAAAAACCACCGAATATATGTCAACTTATGTCACGGTAACATATAATGAGCGAATTTCTAGCAGTATTTTGTCTAGTTTATTATTTATAACATCTTTTCCTGAACTTACCGTGTTAAAGAGAGTGTCGGCCGCCATTTTGAATTTTCCAATACATCGGTAAACACGGTATGCTTTTCGAGCTGAATAAACATGTTACATTGAATAAAAACACGAAAAATATATCCAGTTAGGTAGAAAAGTAACTTATCTTGCTTTTGATAACATTTATTTGTTATATATTTGTTTTTTGACAACTTTCCGAATCTGTGTATAGTAATACAAACCCCAAATAAGTTACAAAGCGTCATCTCCTCTCCTCCTTATGTTAAGAATGGGTTTCTAACTAAACGGTATTTCATTGTGGTCGTATTCTGCGTAAGTACCGAGTTCAGTAATAATTTAGTAATGGTTTCTATCTACTTGTCCCTCCACGAGGGCAGTTACGCACAAGGTTGGTTTTTAATGTGAGGAAAATGCACCCCCCCCCCGAAAAAAGGGGCACTTTGGAAAGGAACAAAGTTTCGGTCATGAAGGATTTCTTCTCCCCTGACTGAGGACAGAAAAGGTGAAATGTAGCAGCATCAGAACTGATACTACACTGTGATCTTGGCCCGAAAGCAAAGAAAGTAGTGGTTGCCGAAAAATGAGGTGGGGGGGGGGGCGATACTTTTCTATAATCACTCCAATCAAGTTATTTTATGGCACTTGTTGAGAAAGAGGCGACTGATCGATTTTTAATGTCGTTTTAAGCAAAAACATTATGTCGAAAATAGTAATATATCCAAAAATTACGAAAATTCATCAAGTAGAAAGTTATTTATAGTTAAATCCAATAACCCTAACCATTAATGTTCTACTAGTATTTTCTTTGATGTTCGATTTTAAGCGATTATCTGGGGTCAAAATGGTTGTAACGAAACCGTCATTATTTTTTTTTTTTTTTCGTTCAAACTCAAACTTGGCACTAACTCTTTAAAATAAGTTAAAACACGAAAAAATAAAATGTCCAGGTAGAACAGTAACTTATCTTGCTTTTGGTAACATTTGTTTTATTAATATTTTAAGTTTTTTTTTTTTTATAGTAGAAAAAAAAAGAACTTTTTGGATGGTGGGGGGCGTTGTACTTAGGGGTAATATTAATTTGGCATTTTTTTTTTTTTTTTTATAAAGATGCGACCCTCATGTCGTCCCTTTTTTTAATTTTATTTTTTGTCCTCGCGTAATACTTGTCAGTTCTTGCTTTTCGAACTGAATAAACGCCTTAAAATAAGTTAAAACACTAAATATTTATCTAGCTAGGTAGAACTTGTTTTGCCTTTTCAGCATTGTATTTCTCTGCATAAATTACCTAATTAACTTAAAAAAAAAAAAAAAAAAAAACTTTGTACCTGATGCTAATTCACCTCTCCCAGTCCCTACTGTATGAATTTAGAGTGAGGGATCAATTTATCATAAATATAACGTAACATGACATGACCGTATTTTTGGACCAGAAGTTTCGAACCGGGTAACATTTTAGTCATAACACGGAACAATAACAAGCGCAATGAAATCAAAATCTAGGTGCTTCTACACTATAGAAACGAAATTTTATAGTCGAATGAGTTTTCAGATAAAAAAAACCAATGGTTTCTGCTGAGTTTTATTATTTTTTGTCAATTCTGATAAATTACAATGTTAGTGCACTTACTGACTGATCCGCGCTATTTTTTAAATCGTATTTCCAAGTTTAATTAAAGTTTTGATTTTCTTTTATTCAATTGTAAGGTTAAAGTATAGAATAGTTAGAAAACGCCCTCCCCTCCCCATGTTAAGAACGGCTTTTTAAATGTTATTTCAGCACGGATCAATAAGTGCACTAGTACCACAATGGTAGCTTCCAGATTATGCAATCGAAATTACCGGAATATTACTGAATTATTTAAAAAAAAACTGAATTATTTAAAAAAAAACTGAATTATTTAAAAAAAAACTGAATTATTTAAAAAAAAACTGAATTATTTAAAAAAAAACTGAATTATTTAAAAAAAAACTGAATTATTTTGAAAAAAAACTGAATTATTTTGAAAAAAAACTGAATTATTTTAAAAAAAACTGAATTATTTTAAAAAAAACTGAATTATTTTAAAAAAAACTGAATTATTTTAAAAAAAACTGAATTATTTTAAAAAAAACTGAATTATTTTAAAAAAAACTGAATTATTTAAAAAAAAAACTGAATTATTTAAAAAAAAAAACTGAATTATTTAAAAAAAAAAACTGAATTATTTAAAAAAAAAAACTGAATTATTTAAAAAAAAAAACTGAATTATTTAAAAAAAAAAACTGAATTATTTATAAAAAAAAAACTGAATTATTTATAAAAAAAAAACTGAATTATTTATAAAAAAAAAACTGAATTATTTAAAAAAAAAACTGAATTATTTAAAAAAAAAACTGAATTATTTTTTAAAAAAATTGTGTTAGGTGAAAAATTATGGCCATCTTGTTTTTATAAAAATAAATCGAAACGGAAAATTACCTCCCTTTTAAACTCTCCTGTGTGTTACATAAGCAAATACGATCGCTTTCTTAAAATTCTAATTTTTTACCCTATCGGTTTTCTTAATTTTTGGATATAATCATCTTATGAATACGTAGATACCATTTTCATGTGAAATTCAGTTTTACGATTTTCGAAATTTCGTTCTGATTGCCATGTCAAAGATCAACGATTTATAAGATGGCAACGGTACCCCCACCTTCGCACTACCCCCTAAGAAATTGAAAAAAAAACAACAAAAAAAAAAACAATTAAACCAAAATATGATTACATGTCGTTCAAACGCTAGCTGGTGAAGAAGTGGATGATAATCAGTTCACGTTAAATTTAGAGGATCAGTTAGGATATAAGGGCCACCCGGCAGGAGGAGGGGGGGCAGCAAGAGGAACTTGTGAAGGTCAATCGATGTCGACCGAAAGCTGTTCCTCTTGTTCCCTATTCATGCGGGATCTAATTGATCCAATTTATATGCTACTGATCCCCCATTATAAAGTCTAAATATTTTATTTTAAGTGTTTCGGGATGTTTACACGTCCTCCCAAAATAAAATTTATTTTCGTTAAGAGTCGCACTTCGTTTACAAAGCCATCCGACGGAAGTGACGTCAAATTTTAAGGTACGGATGACCAACAGAATGTAGATTTTTTTTTTTTTTTTTTTTTTTTTTTTTTAACCAAATATAAAAATAGAAGGGCGGGCGTTGTTGAGATTGCCCCCTCCTCTCTAAATTACACAATTTTCACTTTTTTTTATATTTTTCCTGACTTCAGTTTCAGATTATAAACAAAAATTGAAAAAGAAAAATTATAACTTTTCACTTGGGGTTCAATTTTCAATTAAAACATTGTACTTACTAAATTGAACACGAAATTTGTGGTCACGATGAAAAAAAATGGCAATTCTCCGCGACCGGAAGATAAGGGTTAGAACGGAGGGCTTAAAAAAAGGAAGATTTCTTTATCCTCCCCCTCTTCCCTCCTCAGTCTCTCATCTATATATCTTTCCTCTCTATGTATGTATCTATTCATCGTGGCCACAAATTTCGTGTTCAATTTAGTACAATATTATAATTGAAAACTGAACCCCCACGTGAAAAGTTATGATTTTTATTTGTTTTAATAATCTTAAACTTAGATATGTAATCAATGATATTAACAGGAAAAAGTTTATAAAGTCTAAATTGTGGAATTTAGAGGGGGTGGGGGACACTATCGACAACGTCCGCCAAATCTAACTTTTATAACAAAATTGTACCCTTTATAAAAATATAACTTAAAACAGTTCATAAATATTTTTTAACTGTTCTAATTTGTTTGAAAAGAAAAAAAAATACTAACACCTGATGATAAAAAAGTGTATAAATACCTTTTTATTATAAAAGTTAGAATTTTATAAAAGTTCAAATAAAAACTGAATAAAACTATTTTTTTTTTTTTTATTTGCTTAAAATTTGCTTTTTAAATTTTTTAACTTTAAGATACAAAATGGCCAACACTATACAATACAAGTGTTGGTCATTTTGTACCTTAAAATTTCTGACCTCACTTTCACCAAATGGCTTTGTTCCTATTTACAATGCCTCCCCACGGGGCGGTTAGACACCAGGGTCGTTTTTTAATGTGGAGAAAAGGAACAAAAATAAAAATTGTCTCAGTCGTAAAGGATTTCTCCTCCACTGACAGGACAAGAAATTGGTGTAGCATCTGAAGAACAGATACTAGACTTTGATCTTGACCCGAATTGCTTTGTTAACAAAGAAGTTCGACTCTTAACGAAAGCCATAGATGTTTGTCTATTGTAAATATATGGTCCACCTTTTGTTGCATATGTTTAATAGAGATACTTCATATGGAATGTTTTTTTTTGGGGGGGGGGTACTAAAAGTTCAGGGGCAGGGCACCTAATTATAGGGGACGACATTGGTTTTCGTGTTTTTGAATTTCAGCAACTTTTCAACTCTTACCCCAAAGACAAGATTAACATGCACTTAACATCCAAGTGTTAAAATAAGAAATGCATTCTGGTAGATTTTATTTTGCTTTGTCTACTTATTTGTGATCTATCTACGTTTAAAATATTTAATAGAAATTATGTTCTTAAAGTTCGTAACTGAGCAGAGTAGGCACTTGTTTTTTTTTGTTTTTTTTTTGTTTTTTTTTTGTTTGTGTGTTTTTTTTTTGTTTGTGTGTTTTTTTTTGTTTGTGTGTGTTTTTTGTTTGTGTGTTTTTTTTGTTTGTGTGTGTTTGTTTGTGTGTGTTTGTGTGCTTTTTTTTTAAATTATTTTTTACGTAAAAAAAACAAAAAAAACATGACTAATTTGCCCAGAATACTAATTTTAAAGGCTTGATTACAACTTCTATAAATAGGGTACAGATTAGTAGGTAAAAAGCACTATAAATTGTGATGGTTCTAAATTGAAAATAAACAGTGCTAATAAAAATCCATCCAATAAATGTTATCAATAAAGGTGATGGTAGTGTCCATTCTATAATAATCCGCTAAAAAAATTGAAAAAAAAAAAAAAATGGGGCAAGATTCTTCAGGTCCGCCTGAGACTCTTCAATCCGCCATTTTTAGTCTAACTTCCAGACTCGACATTATTTCTGTTTCAAATTAAATAAACGCTTTAAAATACGTCAACACTATCATCCAGGAGTAACTTATCTTGCCTTTGGTAACATTTATTTACTTATTTGTTTTTTGACAACTTTTAGTTTTGTCTACCAGTTGTTAAATACCCGGAAATACTTCAAATTGATTATTTTTATAAAGTTCAGTTTAGTCCTTTTTCTTTTATTTTCATTTGTAGTAAATTAAAATGAAAGTCACGAAGAGGCAATCAAAACACACGAAAGTTGTTACGCAATCGTAATTGAAGATTGCCAGCTTTCTATCGATTTGTCCTGTTCAGTTATTGAAAAGGAAACGTTGAATAAAAAAAAAAGCTTATTTAGCAGAAAATCGTTGGCTCTTGTTTTTGTTTCTGAAATTAAAACCTCAAACTTTCAATTTTGAAGTTTTTTTTCTGCCGACGCCATTTTATTTATAACCGGTATCGAATTAGTTATTTTTTTTAATTAAGTTTTTCGTTTGAATTTCTCTTTTTCAACCAAATTTTGTAAATCCCTCAAAATGTTGTTGGTGTGTAAAGTAAAAAAAAAAAAAAAAAAATGGGTTTGTATTACTGTACACATAGATTCGAAAAAGTTGTCAAAAAACAAATATATAACAAATAAATGTTATCAAAGGCAAGATAAGTTACTTTTCTACCAAACTGGATATATTGTTTTTATTCAATGTAACATGTTTATTCAGCTCGAAAAACATGCAGTGTTTACCGATGTATTGGAAAATTCAAAATGGCGGCCGACTCTCTTAACACAGTAAGTTTGGGAAAAGGTGTTATAAATAATAAACTAGACAAAATACTATTAAAAAAACACCGAATATATGTCAACTTATGTCATGGTAACATATATTGAGCGAATTTTTAACAGTGTTTTGTCTAGTTTATTATTTATAACACCTTTTCCCGAACTTACCGTGTTAAAGAGAAAGTCGGGCGCCATTTAGAATTTTCCAATACATCGATAGACACTGCATGTTTTTCGAGCTGAATAAACATGTTACATTGAATAAAAACACAAAAAATATATCTAGTTTGGTAGAAAAGTAACTTATCTTGCCTTTGATAACATTTATTTGTTATATATTTGTTTTTGACAACTTTTTCGAATCTGTGTACAGTAATACAAACCAAAAAAGATCGATACTTCTACAGTTTATCGCCTAAAATCAGTACGTCTTTTTGGAGGGGGGGCAACTGTTAAAATCAAGGAGAAATCGGTATTTTAAACTATGACCGAAAGGGGAAATAAATAACAAAAAAAAAAAAAAATACAAAATTGTTTTAAAATTATATTTTATTACGCAGACTTTTCTATGTTTTGGTTTTCAAATGGCGTTCGCCCAGTTTAAACAATTTTCATTTTCTGTTTTTAATAATACATGTTTCATGAAAAACTTTCCCGTTTTCATTAAATCGAAACATTTCAAATTAAACAATTATGGATATATGTTCTTTCACTTTATTTACTTTTTTTCATAGTTCTGTCCTTAAGTAATTAATCTAGTTTAATTTTTTTATTTTAAACTTTGGCCATAGTTTAAAATACTGATTTCTCCCTCTGATTCTAATGATAGGTGCTCGAAAAAAAATCAGTCTCCATTTTCGGCGATAAACTGTAGAAGTTCCAACTCCCAAAAAAAACTTTAAAATTACTTTTATAGGTTTCCGGGGGTGCTGAAAACGAATATAAACATTTAAAAGTGGCACAGAAATAGTTTGCATGAAAAAAAGAAATTACTTTTTCCATAAGTGAGGATCACTTTTCTATATAAATTTAAGATAAAATGAACACTCACTTTCTGGCCACCTAGAGATATTTTCTTTTTTTGTGGGAGGGGGGGGGCTCCCTGAAACCTATAAAAGTCGTGGTACTTGTGCAGTTTAATCAAGACATTAAAAAATGAAAATATCGGAAAAAGGTTATATTGTACGTATCCGTTTTGAACTGAGGATCTCCGAAAAAAAAAAAAAAAAGAAAATTTAAGTTAATCGATTTTTTTTTTTTTTTTTTTTTTTTTATACAGCGGAAAAACGTTTTTATGACAGCCCTTTGAAGGTAGACAAAGGTGATTAAGGGGCAAAGTAAAAAAAAAAAAAAAAAAAAAAATTACCGAGTAGTTCCCTCCCCATGCTAAGAATGACTTTATAAATGTTATTTCGACACACTCCGATAACTTCACGAGCACCAGCGACGTGCAGAGGGGTGGTGGTGCTGCGAGTGCCAAAGCACCTGCCCCTTTTACTGCTGTTTTAAAAGTGTTTTAAAAGTGCCCTTTTCAGAGGAATGTATTATAGGTCTGTACCACTGCCCCACCTACCTTGAAAATGTGACAATCACCAAAACATTTAGGAAATTGCAATGAAATTGACTTTAACGCCCCCCCTCAATACATTGTATTTTTTAATTTATCTAAAACTATTTCAACAGAGCACAAGATATCGCTCAGATTTTTAAGAATATTGTGATTAATGAAGTTTTGGCTTTGACTCGAGTCTCCAAAAAGGTTGGCAACGTCAATAGCACATCACATGTTGCTGTGAATAACACTAGGAATAATAGATTTTTGAAAAACATTTCCATCACTAACCCTAAGTTTGGGTGGCAATACAAAAAAATGACTGAAATGTGCGTGCGAGGTTGGCGTAAGAGGATCATTTAACAATCAATTTCACCTGTAATTTTCGAGTTTTCCGATATCCGAATATGTTTATTGGCGTTGGGTTTGAAAACTAATCTAAAAAAAAAAATATTTGTTGTCAATATTGTCTGTTCTTTTTGATTTCCACTTTCTGCTGTCCATTTCGGTTGATCAAGCGGGCAAGAAAGCCATTCTTAACATACGGGGAGGGACTTACACGTTAACCAAAATTTTTATTTAAAAAATCGAGTTTGAAGGGTTAATTTTTTCATAGGTAAATGAATGAATATATATATATATATATATATATATAATTTTTTTTTTTTTTTTTTTTTTTTTTTTTTTTTTTTGACGTTTTAGTTGCGATTTAATTCAAAATCCTGTACCTTTACGAGGCCACCATCTGGCCATGCATGAAGTATTGTCACACTTGATCTGATGCATCCGCTACTAGTCTCTCGCTCGTGGACAGGGTTCAAAAGAATCGCCAACCTGATAGGACCTGAACTGTCCTCTAGGCTTCAGCCTCTGTCCCATCGACGAGATGTTGCATTCCTCTGCCTATTCTGCAAGTATTTTAATGGTGGATGCTCTGACTCACTACAAACCCTTGTACCCCCTCGTCATAAATACCTCCGACAAACCCAACAAGCAGCAAAATCTACCCCTACACAGATCTCTAGATGTAAGGCCTTCCACTTTAATAGTTTCTTCCCCCAAAACTGCTAGATTTTTGAACACCCTTCCGGGTTCCAGCTTTCCCAACTGTACTGACTTGCAGAAGTCTAATTGTACTGTGAACAGACATCTTGCTGCTCAACTCCCTACATTGTATCTCTGCAACTTATGTGCCCGATAGTAACCCCCTACATCAAAGTGGCACTGTGCTTTGTTTGGGGTGAAAATGAAAAAAAAAAACAAATACGGCTAAGTTACATTTTGAATTAAATCGCAGCTGAAACATATACTTACATATGTAGCTAAAATGTATACAATACGGCTTTGTTTTCAGCACTATCTTATAAACACTGGAATTTCATTGAAACAACAATCCAGGTACCTTCGATTTAATGTTAATAATCTTTTTAAAGGTTTCTATTTAATGTCCAATCCCGGTGTTGATGTCATAAAAAAAATTTTTTTTTTAAATGTACCGTCTCAGAAACGATCGTACACTGATTGGTTAAATTCTTGGAGCCTAAGTAAAATGATTTTCCATAGACCATTTTACTTATATATATATATATATATATGTATATATATATATATATATATACACACACACACACACACATGACACAATCACATTGACACACTGGTTCTCACCAGATCACTAAAGTTAAGCAACGTTTATCCTGGCCTACCAAATGGGTGACTATTTGGGAAGGCTAAGCGTTGTATGTACCGCGCAGAGTCGTAGAAATTTCAAGGTTGGTATCTGAGGATGCATTAATTCACTGGGGAAGATGCACCCCCAGTCTTTAAGACCTGCATCTAGAAGATAACTGATGTAAAAACCTGCGGTATACTGTCCTGTGGCAGTCATCTGCACCGACAAAGATTAGCAGTAATACCAAGAAGTGTGGTTGGTTCTACACAAAGCCTTCACCACTAAACAAATCATCTGTGTGGATTTATGACCAACTTAGTTGTGGCGGAATCTCCCACGTTGAATTTGACGGGAGAGTCCATCATATATATTGCTTTCATTAAGTTTCCACACTTTTTCTGTATAGACACTTTTATTGATAGTATACACATAAAACTCTAGTCCCCTTCGAAGTAATCTCCTTCGGCTGCAATGCAATTGTTGTACTGTTCAAACAACTTCTGGATGGCCCCATGAAAGTTCTCTTGTCTGAGAGTGCCGATGACCCTCGTCACTGCCTCTTTTTTTTCTCCATTAACGACAGCCTCTAAGGATTTCCTTGAGCTTAGGGAATAACCAAAAGTTACAGGGAACAAGGTCTTGACTATAGGCAGGTTGAGGAATTGTTTTGATGCTTCGTCAAATAGTCTGTGACGAACATGAAGTTGTGGACTGATGCATTCGAACAAATTTTCCGAATTTTCAGTTTTATCGTGATGGTGTGCATAGTTTCCACACTGACATCAAACTGTGCACTTATTGTCTCTTATAGACACACAACAGTGTTTATACATGAAATTCTTTATTTGGCCAATCAACTCTGGTGTTCTGACTTCCTTACTCCTCCCACACGGCTTATCCTTCAGACTTCCTTGAATCTCTTATGCCACCCAAAAACTGATGCTTGATTCATACAAGATGGTTCAAAAGCAGTCTGATCCATTCTATACACTTCTGTGGCATTTTTTTTTTCCAAGTTTAAAACAATTTTATTCCATATCGTTCTCCTAACGTCTTGCTAGAAATTCACCAGCTGTGACAATCTGACTTTAGTAGAGTGTATTTCAACTCCTGCTATAGCTGTTCATTTAAACATGAAATCATAAAATAGGTCAATCATTCCTAAGATATATAGCAATAATATACTGAATGCTCAAGAGTGGACATTTTTTTTTTCTATTTAAAAGTTTCTTTTCCACGTTATTCTCCTTCAATTTTAAATGCTTGTCCGGAAACTTATTGACGGCATCACACACACACACACACACACACACACACATTAGTGAAATCCGACATGACTATGTAAAACGTTTTCCATGTGTTGTAAATTCAATTTTTGGCGGGGTGTGTGGTGGACTACCTATAAATATCCCAATAAGTGTCTTTTTTGCATTTCTATTTTCTTCTCCAAATCTGTTTTCATTTACTATAATGAACGTTCTAGGTTTTTTTGAGACTCATTTGTTTCTGGGGAGTTGTTCAGTAGTTTTTCGCTATTCAGCAAAAAGCGTGTAAGATGTACTATAAAGAAAAGTCCAGAAATTTGTATAAAATATAAATTTATGAGTGAATTACATTTTTTAGTTTTAGAATAACTAGTGATATATATATATAAATGACAACCAACCACAAAATTCGCGCATAAGCCTGAAGAGTCTTAGAGTGGATGAAACGCGGAATATTCAGTGTAGCTTAATCGCTATATATATATTTTATAACTTACTATATATATATATATATATATATATATATATATAACGGTGCATGGGGAAACTAGCAACAGCGAAGGATGGTTTGTGAAAAGATTTACAGCAGCCGAAAAGCGCTTGCAAATTAGCGTGTACAAGAAAGACTAGGAAAAAAATGCACCACGTGGTCTGAGAAAGTGCGTATCGAGGAAAATGAACGTATAAATACGAATGGGCCTACTGTGGCTGGAGGAAAGAAACGCGACCAGCCTAGATGGACATGTGTAGTTAATCCAATTTACCAAATTTCCCCTACTAACGATTACTGCATTATTGTCCCATTGACCATTAGCCTCAAATGGCTTCCAGGCCTTGATAAGTGGTGACTCGTATATAAAAAAAACAAAAACAAAGGAGGCTTCATAATTTGTGTATTCATTTTTAGTGGATTTTTGTCCTCATTTTCATAGTTGTTTCAGCCAATTCCTTCGGGGGGGCCATGTGACAGTTCTAGGTGAGCATTGTCTGAAGATAGCTGTTTCAATCTTGTCCAAGCAGCCTAGAGGATTAATTGCCCCCCCCCCCCTCCAAAAAGTGGTAAGACAACAACTATGGAAGGCAGTAATTACTGAGGATACAGTTATAAGACTCAGCATTTCTACCTTGTTGCTGTTAATCACATGAAGCAGGCCAGAGGACAAGTTGGCCGAAACATGGTGAAACGACTCTGAACATGAGGGCAACAGTTCGCAAAAACAAAAATGAATACCGAAATTGTTATTGAAGTATGTAAAAAAAAAAAGAACTTTTAGAAACTAACAGCTTTTTTGTACTTTTTTTTTTATCTATATAAATCTCACCTGTCTGTTGAAATGTATGTATGCATCGCAAAAACTTTCGACAGAGACGACGGATCCTGACAAGATTGATATCATTTTGAAACTCGACGTCTCTGACGACAAATATCGAAAAATTGACCAAAAATATTAATTCCTTCACCCTAAACTCAGCCGTTTTGTACAAAGAGAGGTCGACTTTTTTCACCGACATTTTAGCAAGTCACCGTTGAATTGACTTCGGTCAATTTCAACGATTTTGACTTCCGGTCACATCATGGAGGCATCGTCTAAAACGTCAGATTTTCTTTCACTTTCTGTTCCACCTTCTTAAAGGCTTAAAATAATTGCATGCAGCCTCTCTATATTATATGGAGAAAATTTGACCACTGTGTCCCTACTCCCTCCGACTCTCTCCACGAGGGCAGCTGGAACACAAGGTTGGTTTTTAACGTGCAGAAAATTTAACCGAGGTTACTCTGAAAAACTCTACCTCCAACTCTCATCTGCTGACCACTTGTATTTAAGCTGCAATAGCAATCTTTGATTTTGATTAGCCAATTTGTTTTTCTTGTACAATAGTAATAGCTACTGATACATGCTTTGATTTGTAGCCTTGCAGCAAACATGTCTTTATAGCTCAGGAATTAACGTCAAAGGAAAAAGTAAATCGTAAGCTAAACGTTTTGGTTTCGAGTCTCAGTATAAAAAGTTTTTCTTATACTCAAATTTTATTTCTTTTCTGTATAAGTTTAAACCAATGTGTAAAGAAATAAAATTTAAATCTAAAATGACTTCACTGCATCCGGAGCAACACCGTGTAAGAAACTAATTTTTCATAAGATATTATTGATAGAATTGCGTTTCCACCTTTCTGTATTACTATTTACTTGCATCCCCACGAGGGCAGTTGGGTATGAAATAGGTTTTTAGGGTTTGTATTACTGTACAGATAGATTCGAAAAAGTTGTCAAAAAAACAAATATATAACAAATGTTATCAAAGGCAAGATAAGTTACTTTTCTGCCAAACTGGATATATTTTTTGTTTTTATTCAATGTAACATATTTATTCAGCTCGAAAAACAGTGTTTACCGATGTATTCGAAAATTCAAGATGGCGTCTCACACCCTCTTTAACACCGTAAGTTTGGAAAAAGGTGTTATAAATAAAAAAAAAAACTATACAAAATACTATTAAAAACCCGCTGAATATATGTCAACCTATGTCACGGTAACATATATTGAGCTAGTTTTTAACAGTATTTTATCCGGTTTTTTTATTTACAACATCTTTTCCAACACTTACCGTGTTAAAGAGAGAATAAGACGCCATCTTGAATGTTCCAATACATCGGTAAACACTGCATGGTTTTCGAGCTGAATAAACATGTTACATTGAATAAAAACACGAAAATTATATCCAGTTTGGTAGAAAAGTAACTTATCTTGCCTTTGATAACATTTGTTATATATTTGTTTTTTGACAACTTTTTTGAATCTATGTGTACAGTAATACAAACCCGGTTTTCAAATACGAGGAAAATCAGGCACTCTGGGTAGTGGAACACAAATAGAAGTACTTGTACAGTTTCCGGACCATACTGAAATAACGTTATTTTAGAAAGCCATTATTAACATGGAAAGGGGGGGGGTCTTGAAGTGTTTCTGTACTTTCACCTAACAATTTAATAAACAAGTTATCTTAAAAAATTTAAGGGTTTGTTTTCGAATCCAGAGATTCGACAAAAGTGGTCAAAAAAAATTAAATAGATAAATGCAAGATAAGTTACTCTTCTAACTCCTGAAAAAAGTTTTAAATGGTTTTACTCGTTCTAAAACGTTTAATCGGTTCTGAAAAAAAACAAAAACAATGTAGAGCGTTACGTAAGAACAAGGAAAATGGTTGCGACAAAAAAAAAATCATACAAAATGTTAGAAACGCACCGATTATGTCACTGTAACATATTGGGTGTTTTTCTAACAGTATTTGGTATAAAATAAAATACGCATCAAGTGCGCTTGAAAGCCAAATCACAACCTAATATTAGGAAAATAAACAAATATTTTACTTGTTTGAAATTTATAACATAAATATATTTCGGAGCTATACTCCATCCTAGGTGGTTTTTCTTTTTTTCTTCTCTTCTTCCTTGCCATATATTTTTTAAGTCATTTTCAAAACTTAAAATATTTAAGTGTCAATTCGCGGCCATTTTTTTTTTTTTTTTTTTTTATCGCTTGACGCTGTTTTCGAAGTGAAGAAGTTTTTTAAAATAAAACCATTGAAAAATTTTCCAGATAGGTACAAGAGTAACTTACCTTGACTTTGATAACCTTTGTTATATACTAGTAGTTCATCCCGGCTTTGCCCGGGCCTTATGTACTGTTCATAACTTATATATATTAACATGTTTGTTCAGATAACCTACATCTAACATTTCAAGTGTTTAGACCCAAAATTGGCGGAGGAGTTTTGTAGAGTTGCAAAAGTCGACTTTTTCAACTTTGACCTCTTCACAGCCAAATTTTCGCCCAGAAACTGATTAAAAAGCTTGCTGCATGTCTGAATACCCTTTATGTAAAATGTCAAATGTTTAGACCCAAAATTGGCTGAATAGTTTGCTAGAGACTGCAAAAGTCAAATCTTTTGAACTTTAACAACTTGCCAGCAAAATTTCCGGCCAAAAACCGATTAAGAAGCTTACTGTCTGAATACACTTTATATAACATTTCAAATGTTTAGACCAAAAATTGGCCGAGTAATTTCGTAGAGACCAGAGATTACATTTTTTTTTTAAACTTTGACCCTAATTTTAACTCCTTAACATTTTGTTTTGGGCTCAAATAAAATTAAAGTTTGATCCATGTCCAAGTAACCTACATCTAAAATTTAAAGTGTTTAAGACCCTTGAAAGCCAAATTTCTGTCCGAAAACCGATTAAAAAGATTTTCCCAAATCTCAATACCCCTTATGTCAAATCTCGAGTTTGTAGGAAAATGTACATACAGACACGCACAGTCACTTTATATATATATTACTAGCATGGGTGCCCGGCGTTGCCCGGGTGTTTGGAGGTGTATGTTGAGCAAAAAAAAAAAAAAAAAGTGATAGTAGGAAGGCAGGCTCGAACCTGTACCACAAAGGAAAAGAACGGGATAAAAACTTGACGTCTTTGCTGTTACGACCACCACCAAACCAGAAGTGACGTAGGTTTTAATTAAGGCTAGAAAGGAGAGGATGACTTTCGAAAATATCGGCGAAAAAAGCGACCCCACCCTGTAGAAAACTTCCCAGTTGAAGGTGAAGATATTAATGTTTTTAGCCAATTTTTCGATATTTCTCGTCTGAAAGGTCGAACTTCAAAACGATACTGATCTTGTAAAAATCCGTCGCCTCTGTCGAAAGTTTTAGGCAAACATGCAAACTTACATACTTACATACATTTATACATTTATATATTGGTAACTCAAATTTTCGACCCAAACTAATTAAAAAGTTTGCCCTATTTCTGAATACCCTTTATGTAAAATTTCAAAGATTTAGACCAAAAATTGTCAGTGATTTGGTAGACCGAAGCGGTCAAAATGTTTTAAACTTTAAACCCTATTATGACCCCTTAACATTTATTGTTTTGGGTTCAAATCAAGTTAAGTTAGAGCCCTGTCCAAGGAACCTATATCTAAAATTTCAAGTGTTTTTACCCGAAATTGGTGGAGTTTGGTATAGTTCTCAAAGGTCAAATCGTTGAACTTTGACCCCTTAACAGGCAAATTTCTGGCTGAAAACGGATTACAAAGATTTTCCCAAATTTCAATACCCTGTATATCAAATTTCGAGTCTGTAGACTGAAAATTGACAGTTATTGTGTAGAGAAATGTACACAGACAGGCAGACACACACACACGCACACTTTCACTTATATATATATAAAAAATCTTATCACCTTTTTCGAATGTCTGTGGATTGTAAAACAAATCAAACTTAAAAATACTAAAGAAATAGCAAGGTCCATAAATTGGTCAAGTACCTATATAAAAATTGACTGAGGGTTTTTACCCATTTCATGTAAATTTAAGATATATACATCCGAATTTAATTTAAAAGGAAATATTTTGCGTTTAAAATAAACGTTGCTTTATTTTAAAATATTCATTTCCGCTTTTTCTTTGTTTGAAAAAAAATTTTCGTTGTCATTTGTTAATAATCCAACGTCAATCCCATTTTCACTGTAGAATACCCCCACCCCGTGTTTGAAATCAATTTTAACCTGACGTCCTAAACGTACGTCGAGACACACCTGTACAATTAAATGTGTGGAAGGCGGGAGAACGCGTACGCGAACTCCTGAACGTTTTTAACGATATTCATCAAAGAAAAATGGCAGTTTGTATCTATTTATAGACATGACGATTTTAAATTACAAAAAAAAAAAAAAAAAGTTCGGCGGGCCTGTACGAGTGCCCCCCCCCCACTTTAAAATATGTGTTTTACACGTTCGTTTTTTTTTTTTTTTTTTTTTTTTTTTTTTTTTTTTTCCAACGATTAAGATTATCATGAATTAGCAGAAATTTATTTTAAAATAACTTTTAAGGAGGGGGTTCACTTTCTCGTTATATAACGTTATAATATATTTCATTGCTACCTGACTTACTATTTTTTTACCGACGTGTCACGTGATTAAAACGTTATAACGAGAAAGACTGAACCCCCTTAAGTCTTTTTTTTTATTATCTATTTTATTCTGCTAATAATGATAGTTAAGTCTAATCTATGATAATAGTTTGGAAAAAAAAAAATTTTAAGTGAAAAACACACATTTTTAGAGGGTGGGCACTCTCGTACAAGTCCGCCAAAAGTTCAGTGCTACAATATGAGTGCCAATGAAAATGTTTCCCTATTGTAGTCACCCAAATTGTTTAGGGACCCCACCAGTCCATGAAGGGTTAACTAGCCACCTAAATGAGTCATGTGGTATTAAAATATCATTAAGGAAAACAAATTACTAAAAATTAAATACCTCGATTCCAATTTTGAGTGAGGGCGAAACATGTCAATTGACTCGTTTTGATTTTTTTTTCTATTTCCCTACTTTAGTTTTTAGTCGCTATCCATTTTCCTTTTCTCCTCGGTGTTTTTTTTTTTTTTTTTTCTAATATAAAATGAATTTCGAATACGTCTTCCCTTCATCATTGCATTTAAGTTTTGTACCCCTAAGAATATATATATATATATATATATATATATATATATATATATATATTGGGTTTGTATTACTGTACACATAGATTCGAAAAAGTTGTCAAAAAACAAATATATAACAAATGTTATCAAAGGCAAGATAAGTTACTTTTCTACCAAACTGGATATAATTTTCGTGTTTTTATTCAATTTAACATGTTTATTCAGCTCAAAAAGCATACAGTATTTACCGATGTATTGGAAAATTCAAAATGGCGGCCAACTCTCTCTCTCTCTAACACGGTAAGTTCGGGGAAAGGTGTTATAAATAATAAAGTAGACAAAATACTATTAAAAAACCACCGAATATGTCAAGTTATGTCACGGTAACATATATTGAGCGAATTTCTAACAGTATTTTGTCTAGTTTATTATTTATTACACCTTTTTCCGAACTTACCGTGTTAAAGAGAGAATCGGCCGCCATTTTGAATTTTCCAATATATCGGTAAACACTGTATGCTTTTAGAGCTGAATAAACATGTTAAATTTGAATAAAAACACGAAAATTATATCCAGTTTGGTAGAAAAGTAATTTATCTTGCCTTTGATAACATTTATTTGTTATATATTTGTTTTTTGACAACTTTTTCGAATCTGTGTACAGTAATACAAACCCATATATTAGTGTTGGGACGAATAATCGGGAATCGGTAAAATCGGACTTTTTGGGGTCTCGAAAACGGAAAAATTTTAGCCTATTTTCCGATTCCTTAAATTATTTTTTTCGTTTGATTTTGATTTAAGAAACATCGTCCACTGCTTGTAGTAATAATAAAATAATATTTATTGATTTTTAAACTTCCAGTAAGATTAAAATCTCTAGACCCCCCCCCCTCACAAGTGTCTTTTAGATGTGTTTTTGCAGTAACCGAGACAAAATAACACTTTTATAATCGAAAATTTAGTACGGAATCGGTAATTGTATCAGAATCGGGAAAAATATTGGAATTGTACCATCACTAATATATATATATATATATATATATATATATATTCACTCTTTAAATTTTCAGGCAAGTAGAAAAAAATGAATTTAAATCCAAGGAAAAATTTTTTTTCGGATAAGTCAACACGAATATTTGCAGAAAAATTATTAAAAAATTTTTAGAATCGAATAAACCTCGAGTTTTAGAATATTTTTGAGGAATTAGGTTCCTAAAAAGTCTTGTCACTCGTATCTTTTGTATCCTGAAAATATTTTGGTATGTAGGGATTTTTTTTTTTTTTTTTTTTTTTTTTTTACATCACATTTCGTAAGCTGAAAATTTCGTGAAGTAGTCTTGCATATCTAGAGTCCACTGTCTATACAAAAACAGTATATGCTTAGATCACACAAGGTCTGAGGAATATACATGTAAAGTTTGACCATTCTGAATTTCTACATGTATTTAACGGACTAAAGAATGGTCCGTGTGGACCCTATTTCTCTTCTAGGTAATTATGAACCCCTCCCCCCTCTACGAAGGGTTAAATTGGCTTCAGCATTTATTTCTAAACTTTATTTTACTTTTAAACGTCATTTTGTTAGGAGCAAAGTGTAGTATCTGTTCTGACACCACAAATTAACTTTTGTCCTGTCAGTGAAGGAAATCATTTTAGACTGAGGTAATTTTAAATTTTGTTCCCATTTTTGGTAGCTGAAATTTTCTCTAACATTGTCTAATTTTACCTGTGGGAAGGCAAGTAAATAGAAACAAATAAAATTACGTATCACGAATTCAGTTCTCATGAAGTTGATTCTAAGTATTGACGGAGAATTCCAGTTCCGGAAATGTGCGAAGTAGTTAAGGATTCGAAAGCCACTTACTATTAAGGGTTTTTTTTTTTCTTTTAAGGTGCTATAAATTTGAACTCTAAACCTTTGTATGCTTAGCGTCGTCTGCAATTTTACATTTGTTTCGAGTTTTTCGAATCGTAAATTACTTCAGTAATTTCCGGAATTGGCTCAGAATTCTCCGTCAGTACTCGGAACAAACTTCATAAAAACTGAAATGCCCTAGTTCTTCATTCCCTACAGGTACCACAATAACATTAGAAACGATTTTATAGTATGTTTAATCGTACTCATGAAACGCCGGAGAGAGGAAAAGAAGAAAAAAAAATAGGCTGAAAAAAAATATCGTCGCCATCTTGAAATCGACAAAGAACAACAATAACTACAGTTAGATTTTTTTAAATGGAAATACGGAATAAAAAAATAAAAAAAAAAAACGTTGGGACGTACGAAAAAGATAAGTTACTCTTCTACCTATTTGGGAAAGTTTTTAGTGGTTTTACTCGCTTTAAAACATTTAATCGGTTCAAAAATCATACAGTGTTTATCGATATGTGAAAAAGAAAAATGGCGACGAGCTGACTGTTAAGTACGTGAATGTTTGGAAAAATGACTTTAAATTTTTTTAAAATATACAAAATACTGTCAGAAACCAGCCGAATGTTACCGTGACATATATTGGGTTTCTAACAGTATTTCGTATAAGTTTTTTTTTTTTTAATTTTAACGGGTTTGTATTACTGTACACATAGATTCGAAAAAGTTGTCAAAAAACAAATATATAACAAATAAATGTTATCAAAGGCAAGATAAGTTACTTTTCTACCAAACTGGATATAATTTTCGTGTTTTTATTCAATTTAACATGTTTATTCAGCTCGAAAAGCATACAGTGTTTACCGATGTATTGGAAAATTCAAAACGGCGGCCAACTCTCTCTTTAACACGGTAAGTTCGGGAAAAGGTGTTATAAATAATAAAGTAGACAAAATACTATTAAAAAACCACCGAATATGTCAAGTTATGTCACGGTAACATATATTGAGCGAATTTCTAACAGTATTTTGTCTAGTTTATTATTTATTACACCTTTTTCCGAACTTACCGTGTTAAAGAGAATCTGCGGCCATTTTGAATTTTCCAATATATCGGTAAACACTGTATGCTTTTCGAGCTGAATAAACATGTTAAATTTGAATAAAAACACGAAAATTATATCCAGTTTGGTAGAAAAGTAATTTATCTTGCCTTTGATAACATTTATTTGTTATATATTTGTTTTTTGACAACTTTTTCGAATCTGTGTACAGTAATACAAACCCATTTTAACTCTTAACTTCACGCCGCCATGACTTTTTCACACTGTATGATTTTCGAACTGATTAAACGTTTCAAAGTTAGTAAAACCACTGACAACTTTCTCAGATGGGTAGAAACAATAACTTATCTTGCCTTTGCTAATATTTATTTGTTATATATAATTATCTTTTTTCTTTTTTTTTTACCGCTTTTTCGTACGTCTGTGGATTATAAAACAAACCCAAACTTTGTTTTCCAACAAAATCTTGTTTTGCGTTAGGAAATTGTTTTCGAGTTATAGGCCTAAGTTGATTGGAAATAAATGTCAATCGCTTTTCAATGTTCATGTATTACACACACACACACACATATATATATATATATATATATATATATATACTTTCATTTTGTCTTTACATAAGCAGTAATGTGTGGCTACACAGTCATGAGCATGTTTCGGTCTTCTAGTATTTAGTAACTAGAGACCTCTTCAGGCAACAACGCTTATATTGAAAAGCGGAATTAAATCTTGAATATAAGCGTTGTTGCTGTAGTTACTAAATAAACTGAAACATGCACATGACTGTGTAGCACCACATTACTGCTTATATTAAGACAAATTAAAAGTGTAACTTGCTCTATCCTGGTATTGAGCACTCTTGTATTAACCTCGTTATATTTCACTGGTTACCTTGCCTTTGAAAAATAGCAACCTCAAATTATATATATATATATTAGAACACCTGTCCTCAGGGTAGTTGTTTATCCCCCCCCCATATATATATATATATATATATATATGTGTGTGGGGGGGGGGTATGTATGTATGTATATTAGTGCGAGGAGACTCTTTCACCCTAAGTAACTGTTTTTGTCTCGTCTTTCACCTCCAGTCAGCCTCAAATTTAGGCCTTAAGATCTTTCTTTCACCTGCGTTTTTTTTTGTTCTCTACTGGTAAAAGTATACTTCACCTAACCTGACAATAAGATTTACCGATTTGGGGCCTCCATGTTTTTTACTTTGTGTGCGTGTGATTTTTTAATTGCTACGCGTTTTCTAACAGCGGTTATAAATTCACAAGTGCTATGTTATCATCAAATTATCTTAGTTTTAACATTATCTTAGCCTTTTAGTCTTGTCAGTGTCTGTACATCTGTACATTTATAACATGAACGGGGAGATGAAAATGCTGAATTAATTCCTCTCTCTCATATATATATATATATATATATATATATATATTTTTTTTTTTTTTCTGAATATAATTATCCACTGACGTGTTTCGCCTTCTATGACTCATCAGAGTGGCTGAATCTCTGAGTCGTAGACAAAACACGTGTCGGTGGATAATTATACAAAAAACAAACAAACAAAAACAATATATATGCCGCATATGGAGGTACCAAATTGGTTAAAGGGAAAATTATTCCCAACTCACATTTAGGTAAAAATGAAATTTCGTAAATAATTGAATTCATTCCAAACGTATCGCAAAAAACAAATAACACACGTGCGTATATTTATGTAGAATGAAAATAGATTTCCAATATTCATAAGCGTCGTTTTTTTTTTTTTTTTTTTTTTTTTATACTTAGGTAGGGAATAACTGTTTATCGAGGCCCGGAACCCACGCGAGGATAAGTTTTGGGTATTATTTAAGGAGGGCGTGATTAAAACTGATGCAGAAAAATAGGCGACACGAATTCGGCAGCAAAAAGTGATCAAAGTGCGCTAGAGAACTATGTTTAGGTCTGTTTTGAACGGATACTCGCATATAAAATTATCGCTGATGGATGAGTTGTTTTGGTACTAAGTTTTTCACCGAAAAGGGGGACGCTATTATTTATTTATTTATTTATTTTTCGGGCACCTGTTAGTTTAAAATACTGCCTCTAATTCTATGACCAAAAGCATGAAATGCATAAAATAAATTAAACTAGATAATGATTACTTCCGGAAAGAAATAATCACTACTACATGCCTCGGCGTAGTATAAACCTCCAGCCTCCTCGTGTTAAGAACGGCTTTCGTTAATAAACGCCTCAACCTAGAAAACCGTTCTGAACCTGGGTAGGTTAGGGGGCACGCAGTAATGATTACTTTCCGGAAGTAATCATTTAGTTTAACGTTTTATATTTATGTAGATGTTTTTTTTTTTGTTTTCAACCCTTGTTTGGTTGGCAATTGTAAAAATTATCCTAAAAGTCTATATAAAAAAAAAAAAAAAAAAAAAATGCGCGCTTGCGCGTACAACAATGTCCACCACTTTAATATAAGGAATTAAATTACTTAATATCCGGAAAGCTAGTTATTTGCGGAAAAATTAAATGCGGTATTCGTTTTCAGCATACCTGAAAACCTATAAAAGTCGTCACTTCAAAGGAAAATGTTTAGGTGGAAACAAAGTAATTCACCAAAACTGTAAACGTGAACACTTTTTTTTTTTTTTTTTTTTTTTTTTTTTTCCTAAGCCCACCACCGGGCTGCACCAAGTAGCCCTGGCCATTCTTTGTAAGATGTTGGTATGCACGCAATGCTATCAAGTTCAGTAGAACGACAAACACACGCGCACAAAGTTTTTGGGATTTTTTGCGGCGCTGAGGAAGACGAACCTGTCATTCGCATTCATTCTCATATGAGCATTTTTATTTATTTTTATTTTAAAAATTACTTTTTTAATTCTATACTGAGTTTAGAACAATTTTAATTTTTGCATGCTCGAGTTTAGTCTACACTTGATGTAGGTGTTTTAATTTTGGCTAGGTAAAATATAGCCGAAAACTACGATAGAAAGAAATACTCGTCCGACAAGACAAGAGTTGCTTCTTTTTAGCTATGAAAGGTGGAGGAGGCTTGCTTGCCTTAGCAACAAACTAGCCACGTCTAGGTGAGGAGGAGTGGGAGGCCTCGTCTCCCTTTTTATTCCTACTCGTCTACCTCCGCCTATACAGATTACAGCTGTAGCTGATTATTGATGCATTTCAAGGTGCGTACATAGATCAGCCCCCATGGCTGTTCAGATTTGGGGTTCGGTAAAAGCCGGCGACTAGTTTCGAGAATCGCCAGTCGATAATCATACAAAATTGAATCCTGGTTTCTAAAAGGAAAATAATTACTGATGCCATGCCTTGCATTTTTCATTTTATTTATTTTTTTTTTGTTTGTTTGTTTTTAGTTATTTACATTTTGGGATTTAAGGTGTAGGCTTGTTAACACTCGCGAACAAAAACAGTTTATATAAAACGCGTTAGAATAAACTTCTCAATGAAGGAAGCGCGCTTAACGTGTGGAAACGACTTAATTTTTTAACGATATGAAAACTTGCGTATCTTTTCACATGATAAAATGTGCTGGTTTGGTAGAAAAATTCTGGTAATTTAGACAAACAATTAACTATACGAAAAAAATATACAAGAAAAGATTAAGAGAAAAAATAAATAGTATCTTTGGAAGAAGCAAGCCTCGTTTTGACTGATTTTTTTTTCTCGTAAAAAAGAAAAATCCCAAAAATTCAAAGCACCTGTAAACCTTGAAGTCAAAACGATACTTGCTTCTCCCAAAGATGCTTTTTTTTTTTTTTTTTTTTATCCGCTCGGAAAAATTGAATTTTTTAGATTAACTGCCGATGAAATATTTCAAATTCACGTAATTTGATCGATTTATTTTGTTTATATTCTCAAAAAAAAATCAAATTTTATAGTGTTATCGTCTGCCGTGATGAAATCTAATGAAATAAGGGGAAGACAACTCAATTCGATTTTTTTTTGTTGTTTTAAATAAAACTACTTAATCAATTTACCTTTTTTTTTTTTTTTTGGAATATGACGGTTTCGTTCTGTAACAAATACGTACATCATAAAATTTATTTTCTGTATATTTAAAAAAAAAATGAAAGTGTAATTATTAAGCACCAAGTGAGCACTTTGGATTAGAACAAAAGTTAAGATTGCCTCAGTCTATAAGGATTTATCCCTCACTAACTAGAAAAACAATTGAAGTGTAGTCATCAAAACAGATGCTACAATTTGCTCCTCGCCCAAAATTGGATAGTCAGTCGGGGATGTTAACTTTAATGGTTTTTTTTTTTTTTTTTTTTTTTTTTTTTTAATTCTGAGAAAATTTCTTGTCACTTAGACGGTCTTTTTTGTGAGCGGGGGGGGGGGGGGTCGTGCTTCCCAGAAAGGGACGGTCTGGATTGTAACGAAATAATGACTCCAATCGAAAAAGATTTCTCCACTTCTGGCCGACAATAGGATGGTTACTAGTTGGATAAAGATTAAACTGCAAAAAAAAAAAAAAAAAAAAAGATTTATCGATGTATTTTAGTGATGGGACCATTCCGTACTAAATTACCGATTCCGATTCTTCCGAGTTATTTTTTTCCGGATTACCTTTAAAAATACATGTTAAATGTGTACGTATTTTCTCAAACGTAAAAAACACACTTTGTATAGATTTTAGATTAAAATCAATAAATATTATTACTGGAAGATTTGGTTTTTAAACAAAATCAAAAGACAAAATCTTTTTTTTTTTTTTTTTTTTTAACATCGGAAAATAGGTGCAAATATTTCTGATTCCCAATTCCGATTAAAAAAAAAAATTGATTTGGGAATTTTAAGTAGGACGATCCCATCCCCCTGGAGTGAATGTGGTATTATGGTGATTGAAGAGCGTGTTCTTAGCCTTCGGGCCAAGATCAAAGTGTAGTATCTGTTCTCCAGATGCTGCACTTCAATTTCTTCTCTCTCAGTGGAGGAGAAATCCTTCACGACTGAGACGATTTTTATTTTTGTTCCTTTTCTTTATCTTTAAAAAAAAAACGACCCTGGTGTCTAACTCTGTCCTCGTGGGGAGGCATTGTACATAGAAACAGCATAAACAAATCTTGGGTAAAACGACAAGGATGATCATAGACCACCTCTCTCCCTCTCTCTCTCTCTCCCTCGACACACTTGAATGGCCTTGTGCCTAATTTATTTTATGATTATTGTAACATTTTAGTAAATAAACTTTCCTAAGTGTAGTATGTGTTCTATTCTCTGTTGGAGTAGGAATATTTGACTGGGGGGTGCAGAGTTGCTTAGTTCTGATTCGTCAGCAATCCTCTTCGGACGTGGTTGCTTCAGGTGACTGGTAATAAGCTATCTCCGCTCCCTCTCAGATTAGCCGAAAGCCAGGTAGTACCCGTAAGGCTAGATTTCATAAGCTGAGGGGAAAGTCGTCTGAATAATCGATATGAAACAGTCAACACAAATAGTCGCTGGAGACTTTTTTTTTCTGTGTGGACGAAAGCAAGTTTTATCTGCGTTGGAAATTCGAAGTTCTATTCGACAGTTTGCTGTAAGCAGCCGCTCTCTCCTCCAGCCTAAAATCATGGCAAATGATTTTTTTTTTATATAATCTTGCAGTATTATTAACAGCCAAGAAATCGTTATTTATTTTTAATTATTTTTTTTTTACACAAAGGAATCACCTTATCAAGGCACAGAGGCCATTCGAGGATAAGAGTTAAAGAGTGTATAGTGTTCAAAAGGACAACATCATAGTAATCGTTAGGAGTGTAAATTTGGTAAATTGGATTACTTAAGGGAAACGGCTCATCAAGAACTTGTTTACATCGGACTTGAAGACGGCCATATTGTAGTCAGTTAGAAAGCAGGTAAACGGAAGAATTCCACAGGTGTGCAGTTCTTGGAAGCTTTGTTCATAGAATCTACGTTTAAGTTTAGGCACAGATAAAGAGTGGGGGAAATTATTGATAGTGTTTACAGTCAAACGAGTGTTTCTTGTGAATGTTTGGCGAGGGGGGGCATAGATTGGAGCTCAGACGAGCACTTGCCATGAACGTAATAAAACACAGGTTCGCGATTTCGGCAACCGGAACTAGCGCCCATACTTACAAAGTTATTTAAGCGTTGTCTTAAGGAGAAATGCTTCCCAACACCTTGGAAAATCTCATCAGTATGCACTGTATTTAAGAACTCAGGTGATCGCTCATCTCCCTCTCAGTACGGACCAATAAGTTTCCTAGGCATCATGAGTAAGCTGCTGGAATCTGTGCTAAATAAAGTAGTCAACCGTCTCAGCAAAAATAACCTTCTTAGTGACATGCAATATGGTTTCCGTTCTGCTAGATCTACAGCAGACGTGCTTACAGTTATATCTCATAGGATTAGTGAATCTCTCGACGGAAGCTTCCTCTCTAGGGACATTGCTTTTGACATATCAAAGGCCTTTGATAAGGTATGGCATAAAGGTCTACTTACCAAGATCTCCAGTCATGGTATAGCTGGAAATGTCTTAACTATTAAATCATTTCTCTCTAATAGGTTCTTAAGAGTAGTGGTTGATGGACAGAAATCAGAAGCTCTCAGTATTAATACTGGAGTTCCTTAGGGGTCCATCCTGGGTCCAACTCTCTTCTGGATCTACATCAATGATCTTCCAAACCACATCCTTAGATCGTTCATAGACATTTATGCTGACGGCATTCCCATCTATGGTAGCACTTCGAAGACCATAAACGACCAATTTCTCTCTGACTCACTCCTCTAATCTTGAGCACTTGGTACAATGGGGAAAGAAGTGGCTGGTTACTTTAACGGAAAATTTTTTTCGTTCCATTTTAATCTTTTTTTATTGTGCCTCCAAAAACGAAAGCAATCGAAAGAATAAAATTCAGCAATCATATTATATATATATATATATATATATATATATATATATATATATATATATATATATATATATATATATGTATATATGTTTTTGTTTGTGTGTATAACGATGAATTCGAAAAAAATAAACATATCGAAAGGAGTTAGAATTGAATTGTAAACATAGAGGACAACAGGCTGCATTTTTGGATTTAGATATAAAAATTGAGGATGGGATTTTTCTTTATAAAATATTTGATAAAAGAAACTCTTTCCCCTTTCAAATAGTTTGTATGCCGCATAAGGATATTACCTGCCCTTTTTTTTATGTTTTATGGAACCATTATGTCAGAGTTTGAGAATAGCTCGCGTTACTTTAAAATTAATAGATTTTATACCACCAGTTTCTAGCTTAGTAATAAGGATGATAAAACAAGGTGGGGATAAAACTAAAATATTTAAACAGTTAAATAAAGCATTTGTTCGTTATCCTGGTGCTTTTGAATCGTTTAAAATTAACCAGAATATATTAATAAAGGAAATCCAAAACTTTATTAGTAATGTATAAAATGTATTTTAAAAAGTATATATTTATAAATATTTTTAACCTTTTATATATATTTAATTTTCAATAAATAAGAATGTAAATATACAAAATACTAATCATAGTGGGGTGATAAGTAGTCAAATGGCTTAATCCTAATCTTATAAATACAAAACTGGTAAATTAAAAAAATATATCCATTTTGAATTTGGAAACAGATGAATCTCACAGGTAAGAAATTCATTTTTATAACAATAGGTTGGATAAAATAGTTAAGAATAGGAAACTAGATCTAATATTTGTAACATGTTTTTTCCTAAGATTAAGGGAGGTGGTGTTTGATCAACACTGCTGGGGAGCCACGATTTAATATACTGTTTTGTTTTTAAATCCTCAAAACAGTGTTTCATGGTAAACAACTGATGATCCCTTAGATTTCATTGGTACATTAGTGAATCCGAGAGAGCAAGTTGATGCAGTGATTGCAGGTTATTAAATGACTTACTGACTAAATAGTTTTCTAACGAATGATAAAAAATGATTTTTTTTGTATAGTTTTAAAGGTTAAAAACTTCCAAGACATATATATATATATATATATATATATATATATATATATATATATAAAAATAACTACTTAATTTACATAAAATTAATATGCGAAAGTATAAATTTATGCGTAAACTTTAAGTATTTACTTCAAAAGTGCTCAATACGTAGGTAGAGCTAGTTAGTAAGTTATAAAATATATATGGCGATTAAGCTACACTGAATATTCCGCGTTTCATCCACTCTAGGACTCTTCAGGCTGAAGAGTCCTAGAGTGGATGAAACACGGAATATTTAGTATAGCTTAATCGCCATATATATATTTTATAACTTACTATGTATATATATATATATAATAAATAAATGGAAAATTATGGAATAGTGGAAAAGCAAGACAACATACTAGTAAAGATAAGAATGAACATACCATTAAAGCTTGTAATGTTTTGATCGATTAATTCGACCATATTTATTTGGTCAAATAAGTTTTTATTATGAACAAAACTTTCACATAACTTTATTCCTAACTGATTGTCTCGGTATGAAGGATTTCTCCTATATTGACCAAGGACCAATTACAGAACAGATACTACCCGGACTGAAGGCCAGGCGTTTGTGTTTCGCTTTATTTATATGAAAAAGACCGGGTAATTCCATCTCAAATCATCCAGAAAAAAATAGGGCCTCATGTCTTTTTGGGTCACCTTGGACGAATACCCAAATCTGGGCTTAAATGTTCAATAACTCAGTTTATTTTCAGAGGTTTTAAACGTGATTTTTGGATTCCTCGTGTGGAAAACTTTGTCCATGCAAATTTTCAAGGTTCTACCTAGTCTAGAAATTGATTTATGGCCAAAAACGTAATGTCGCGATATACGTAAAATACCAAAATTGCGACATTTCCGGAACTTAGAGTTAAAAGCTCAAATTTTCAGGATTCCCTAGTTTTTATGATACCAAAATATAGTGAAAGCTTGGAAAAAAAAAACAAAAAAAAAAAACTGAGAGGTAAGGGTGTCATGGTCTAGATGATTTGAGATGGAATTACCCGAGAAACAAACACTGGAGACAACGAAACGGTGGGAAATTTATTTTTAAAACTCTAGCAAAAAAAAAAAATATCCGATTGCAAATGCGAGATATTCCCCTATATTAAAGGCCGAATTCTGTTTAATAAAACTCATTTTCATCAAATGAATATGGCTGTACTAATCAGCCGAAATATCTTGGTCTGGTTTTAATGTCGTGGTTTTCTTATTTTTAACAGTCTGTTGAATTTTTTATCCACTATTCTACGAATTTCACGTTTTGTCTGAAAATTTTATTTTCATATTTACTCCCTTTTACTAAATGCATTAAAATTTAATTTTCTACCGACTTGTATATTTCAAACTTTGAACTTTACATCCAGTTGCTTCACGCCTTAACTTTTCGTAAGGAAAGAAAAAAGCATTCTGAATCTTGTGGGAGATGTCCCCTTCTCTCTAGCCTCTTACAAAAGAGCCGTACTAGTCTTTCTGTGCTCTGTCATTGTTTTCATGTAAAGTAGTCGCACGCACACGTACAGATGGATCAAGTTGTCCAACAAGGGTTTTGTTAGATCTATTTTCGTTTGCCTCAATGGATTTATTTTTGTTGGGTAGGGCAACAGGAAATACATGTTTTGTAAGTTCGCAGGTCGTAAAATTTATAATCTATGTATCTGCTAGCCTGGGTGGCCGACGTTTCTCGGGTGTTTTGGAGGTGTGTTGAGCAAAAAAAAAAAAAAAAAAAAAAAGTGGTAGTAGGCAGGCAGGCTCGAACCCGTGACACGAAAGGCAACAGAACGGTATCCTGTTACCTCCAAGGATTTGAGTTGGATCTAGTTCAACAGAAAACCTTGTAAAAAAAAATAAATAAATAAAATTAAATAAAGATGAAAATAGTCTGAACAATCCAAATATTATCAATACTCCTCTCCTAAAATTTAGGAACATATCAAATCTGTATATTATGTTAAATATGTATGTTAAATCTATATATGATGAGTGTATGTCTGCAATTTTCAAGTGTTTTCTTGTTTGTTTGTTTTTTTTGTTTGTTTGTTGTTTTTTTTTTGTTGTTTTTTTTTTTTTTTTTTTTTTTTTTTTTTTTTTTTTTGTTGGTTTGTTTGTTTGCTTTTTAATTGACCCTAATTCCAAGGATCAAATCTGGGATTAAAGGATCATAAACGTAAAAATATTAAAAAAATAAAATAAAATAAAATAAAAAATTGAACTCGTTGGCAGATTATCGAGATGGTAAACAAACGAGTTTTAATGTTTCTACCAAAAGCTGTTTCATTTTCCTGTGACTTTGAATTACCTGTGCAAAAATGATAGCCCAAATTGTCTGCTCCTGTTAACTCCCAGTTTCTGTTCTGCATACGAGACGATGGTGATAAGCGAGATATAGTCCCTACTGATTAAGGGTTATTTTCCTCTCCGATAACATGAAAGCTCCCACTCGGTTTCCCTCGTGTTAAGAACAGCTTTCTTGTCTGCTTGACCATGTCTAATGATGCAGCTAAATGGACAGCAGAAACTGACGTTTAAAAGAGACACTTGACTACTGCCGCAAGAACATTATCTGTAATGTATAAACCCACCGGCAAGAAGACCCGATGTTTCCTGGGATTGAATAAGGATAAGTGAATGTTTCATACTTCCATATTTTTGTCATCGAAGTCGGTGAAATCGCCTATTTTTCAATCAAATCGATTGCCTGCTCTAGTTGGGGCCCCACCATGGTGCACTGGGAGGAAGCTTCACATGCCTTTTTATATATAATTGTTTGAATTAAAGTTTAAAATGCAACAGTCAAGTATGCTGCTTCAATTGTGCTCTAAAAACAAACCTTCATTTTAGACATGTTTTGCCATATCACAGAACCTACTGTCGATTTTATGTCAGGCGTTTCTGCTTATGTTGTAATAAAACTTCTGAAATGCAGTTATGTTAGGCTGTATAAGGTGTTAACGATGGTCAGAATAGTCTGATCTTTCTTTCATGGGATTATGTTGATTATCAGTACTTATTGAAGATATTCAGGTACAAAAACCAATCTAAGAACACTGCCAGGTACATAAAGTACCTTCATGTGAAATTTCATAAAAATTAGCTTAGACGTTTTGGAGTCTATAGGAACACACACACACAGTTCTTTTTATATAATAGAACAGATATGTATTTATTGAATGTACACTATATTTTCTTGATTATCCTTCCGGACTTTGGGTTTCTCGAAAACCCAACCCGCAGGTCACACTACCATTACCTTGGTTGGTATCTTTACCTTAGTTTGTTTTTCGGTGTTTCGTGAAGCCGAAGTATCCATTCAATAGATGCACAAGCCGAGATGAAATTCTTAAACTACTACGCCGTGAAGAATCCTAACAAATGTTCGGGTAAAGATATGCCGTTGCAGTTGGTTTCAAAAGATATCATGGCAGAAATCTCTTTACACATTATGCCATGACAGTTAAGGATCAGGTTGCTGAATGAACTCTTCCAAAGCCCCCCCCCCTTCATCTATTTTATCTCTTTCTATCTACCCATCTGAACTTCTGAATTAACCTTTGCATTTTGTCATATCAGTGGAAAGGAATAATCAAATCTGATATCGCGTTGACTTTATTAACTAGCGCACCTCCCGGCGTTGCCCAGTCATAAAACACGCTCAAATATATTTTAATTCGTGCAGTTTTCGTATTTATCATTACAGATCCAATTCTTTGATTATTATATTACCTAATATATAGTAGTGACCGCCCTGCGTGACCCGGTCATAAAATATGCTTAGATATATTAATTTATGCAGATTTCATATTATAATCAATACTCTGGGGGGGGGGGATAGAGAAGGCTTATCGCAAAAACGTGCTCGTGTCTGTCGTTTGGGCTGAGAAGGAAAAAACGAAAAAAATCCAAGATAGCGACTGGTCTTTTAATACCTACAGTCTCGAACATTTCTCGAAAAATCGTCTCTCACGTGATTTTGAGGGGCGCCCGGGAAGTGGGCAGAAGTGTTCAGACCCGTGTAAAGTAAACATCATCAGACTTTTCTGAACTTGTTTACATTGGACTTGAAGACAACGATATTGTAGTTAGTCAAGAAGCAAGCCAGAAGAACAGTGTTCCATAGGCAGGAAGTTCTAAGACGTGTTCAGACCTGTGGAGAGTGAACATCATCGTGCAACTCACTTTTCTGATTCATACTCTGTTAATATATGGTACTCCATATATGGTACTCCATATATGGTACTCCATATATGGTACTCCATATATTGTAGTGATTTCAAAAGTTAAAAAAAAAAAAAGTAAAATGATTTGGGTGCCATCAAGAATCGAAAAAAAAAGAAAAAAAAAAAGCTCTCCACATTATTCCTTACCATTTGAGCTAAACTCATACACATAAAAACTTTAAAAAATAATGGTAAAGATATAAATTTATATTTGGGCATGCGTAGAATTCGCACATTTAGTCTACTTATGCCTGCCAAGTTCCATTTTTTTTTTTTTTTTTGTTTTTTTAATAGCAGTTATTTTTACCAGTTCCAACTCCAATCGAATTTGTCCAAGTTCAAATCCCTTTGATATAAAGTTTCAAGTCTGTAAACCAGAAATTGACAGTAGTTTGGTAGAGATCGTTCTGCACACGAACATGGTTATTTTTAAGAATGATTATTTGATTATAAAGGGTGGCCCACTTAGAAGTAGCCCAGAAAAAATGTAGTAGAGAGGAGGAACATTCTTTTATTGTTTAAATTATTTGTATTTAGTGTTATAAAAGATGTTGAAAGTGCTCCCCGTAGACATCTATGCATTTCTGTGCACGTTTAACAACGTTTGCAGATACTACCTGTAGATATCCTCTGGTGATTCTCCTGATAGCCTTAGTAATGTTCTCCTTTTAATTGGTCTGGATTACAAAGATTATTTACATAAACTTTGTTTTAAAGTCCTCCAAAGATGAAAATCACCCAAGTCCAGGGAACACGGTAGCCATAAACCTTTGCTTATTGTTTTCTCTTTCATAAACACGTCATGAACTTGTGTCGGTGATCTGTGTAGCGCCATCTTGTTGGAAAAAGAATGACACTTTTGTCTTGTGGTGTCAGTTGATGTTAAGAGAAAGATTAGAGAGGTCGGGCTACTTTTAAGTGGGCCACCCTGTAGTTATCAAATCCTTTTAAGAATATTTAATGGTTGAGCACTATCTGCAAAATAAAAACTAAGGGTAGTCAACTATTGTTTATGCAATGTTAATGCCTTTCATCGTTCGAACACTCTGGACTGTCTAATGTCTGCATTTATTAGTTATTAATTCCATTCAATCTGGTGGCAATTGTTTGGTAAAGGATGATTGTGTTAGCATGAAAAACTAGTGTCTGTAGGTATAAAAGATTATTTAATCTTATATAAAAACAGCTATATGTTTGTTGGTCTGTCTCTATATATTCGTACATGCAGTCCTGAAACAGTGGAGTTAAAAATCCAATAAAACCTCCCCAAGTCCCAATTTTGATCTCTAAGCAGGAACTAGTCTGTTCCCCTCCCCGAGCGGACGCGCAGGAGCTAGTCTGTTCCCCTCCCCGAGCGGACGCGCAGGAGCTAGTCTGTTCCCCTCCCCGAGCGGACGCGCAGGAGCTAGTCTGTTCCCCTCCCCGAGCGGACGCGCAGGAGCTAGTCTGTTCCCCTCCCCGAGCGGACGCGCAGGAGCTAGTCTGTTCCCCTCCCCGAGCGGACGCGCAGGAGCTAGTCTGTTCCCCTCCCCGAGCGGACGCGCAGGAGCTAGTCTGTTCCCCTCCCCGAGCGGACGCGCAGGAGCTAGTCTGTTCCCCTCCCCGAGCGGACGCGCAGGTCTGCCAGTGGCCATTTCTTTGCACCAGGGGATTACCACACTCTTCAGCACATCCAGGTGCACTTTGGTGTTGACTTTCAAGCCGACTTTGAAGATGTGAGGTGGCATGATGTGGCCCTTATTTGAAACCACACCAAAGACCATAACCGTAGCTGGAAACTGTTTTCATCACCCTTGGCACATCTGTTATTCGTGACAATGCAGCTATGCATTTTGTGGGTGTTGGCAATGGTCCTGTTGTTATAACTTGGATCGGTAGAGAGGATGAGTTGTAACAGCGGCGCATCTCCGATCTTGCTTGTTTAACATTGTCACTTTCAAACATGATAGAAGGCTCCTATCGCTCCTGGGATTTGAACACAACTGGCCCACTAGTAGATGGTCTGCAACAAAGAAAGAAAATCGGTTTTCATCAAACGGAAATGGAATCGTGTCATCTTTTCTATGGCGACAATTTTATCGTTTCACTCAGTAACTTATTGAGGCTTTTTGTACTAACATGTTTCAGCAATGTGAATATTTGCTTATGAGATTTTAAAAGAAAAAAAATTTAAAAAACAAAAAAACGAGACCCCCCCCCCCCGAGTAGGCAGTTGTTAATTCAACTCCTCTGGTGACAACCTTCGGTAATGACAGTGGTGTTCGCCAGCGTTTTAATCCGTCCCCGTTATCAGCAAAAGGTTGAGTGTTTTTCTAAGAAATAGCGTGGGGGGGGGGGAATTCTTTTGCTAAATCGGGTCGAGGCGTCACCCACCCTCGCTTTCATCTGAAACCAGCGGCAAATAATGAACGTCACACAGGTAGACACACAGGTAACAGTTGAGAACACATATTTTATCAGAAAGTGAGTCACAAACACCAACCACATACCTTTTGTATCGACAAGGCTTTGGTGGGCGGGGTAGGAGAGAAGAACGGGATGGGAGTTTTTATCATTTAAAATGACGCACTACGACCGTCTGGTGTGTTGGGTTTTATTTTTAGCAAATTAACTATTCATAGGTACTAGCAGGATCCGTGGACAGAAAGATGTTGGGACAGAAAAAAAAACCCCGATAACATGCAGCGAATGAGTTAAATACAAAGCTGACCCAAAGGAGATAAATTAATAAATATTCAGAAAGTAATATTGTGCTACATAGTTCAATACAAATAATAAAATCACATTGTAAGAGACAATCTTTAATTTACTTCTTAAGACAGTGTTCTTTTTGCCCTGTTTCTTTTGAATATTCTCTTTTTTTACATGTTTCTAACTTTAAAGAACCACTGCACTTTTGAATGACTATTTCCTTTCTCACACCATTGCAACAATAATGATATATTTGAAAACGAGACATCAAAGGGAGGTCATTCTCACATTCTTGTCTAAGGTTGCTAGATTGACCTTTTTTTTTTTAAGTTAAGTTTTGCAAATTTGGCCTTCAAAAAAACTCTATTTGACTTTTTTTTTAAGCGTAACGTAGAAACTAAGGAAAGAACAGAATATTATATAGATTCGAACCTTTTTCTCTTTCTCTACAGACGATGGGCTCAGAAGTAAGTTTCTATAATATTAGTATGGACTAGCGGGACCTGTGGAAACTCCATAGGGGACTGATTCATATGTAATATATTGATGTTGGCATTCTGTAGATATTCAGTGTAAATGGAGACGCTCTGATATTATTGTAGCTATTTTAAAACTGCAAAAGCATTTATCTAAGCTAACAGGGACGCCCGGCGTAGCCAGGTCGTAAAATACGCTTAAATACGATATTTTAACTCTTACAGACTTCGTATATATCATTAGAGTTAATGGTCTATCGATTTTTATATATTATAAAGTTGCGATTTTAAAAATAAAAATATCTATGACTGGAATTCATCAGCTTGAATCAAAACTGAATCCCAAACTTATATATATAATATAAAGCTGAATGTCTGTGTGTCTGGTCACGAATAGGCTTCTGTATGGTTGACTATTTAAAAAAAACCGATTACATATAATGATAGATGTATCGAGACACAGGAATGGGTATGTTTGATCTGGCAGAACGGTCGTTCATTAAAATTGAGGGGTCTGTGTTCGCGCCTAGTCCACAAAGTATGGAAATAAACAATTTAAAAAAAAAAACAAAAAAAACGTTTACACGTGTTTTCTTATATAGATGTACATAATAATACTTTTATAAGTATGTTTTAACTTAAATAGGGATGATATAATAAAATTGTGGCGTCTGCGTTCGCGCCTGGCCTACATAGAATGAAAATAGGCACAAACTTTAAAGACTTTTCATATCTATCTGCGTAAGTATACTTTGATAATAATGTTTCAGTTTGAAGAAATATTGTATACTAAAATTATGGGGTGTTCGTTCGCACCTGACCTCCATATGTCACAAAGTTTAAAAAGGTTTTTTAAATATAGATCCACAGAATATTGTGATAAGTGTTTCAGTGTGAACAGGTATGGTATAATAAATTATGGGGTTTATCTATTTTATTTTTAGTTTCAACATTTTTTTTTTCTTTGGTTTTGATACCCCCAAATTCAACCCAAATTTACAACCCTTCCTTTTCATAACGTATCATACTTTCATGAATCAGAGTCCATTTTCTGTAGGCTGTTTTTGAACCCAGTCAACGATGGGTACTTTTGCTAGTGTGTGTGTGTGTGTATATATATATATATATATATATATATATATATATATATATATAAACTTTAGTTCCTTCAGCTATAACCGGAATCAAAACTTATGAAGAATTCTTGATAAAATTATTAAAAAAAAAATATTAGAGTGCCATCAGCTATAATTGAAACCAAAACTTATGAAGAGTTCTATAAATGGACCAAAAGAAAGATATACTATTGCTTCTCCCCCCCCCATCTGTCTCTACCTCACCTCTCTCTCAGCCGGACTATTTCTTTAAAATAAACTGTAGTGAAAAATATATAAATATATTACCAATAACATAGAAAGTGAAGTTTGATTTGTCAGCTTAAATTCTATTTGGTTCTGACTGAAAATCCAACAAGATAACTTTATAGGTTAGATAAGCGAAAGGTATGTGTAAAATCAGTATATTTCCCACCGCGGCGCTAGTTTACTAAAGAACCAATGTTTTTTTTTTTTCATTTCGAAGTTTTTATAAACTTAACCCCCGTCTCTCCCACCCCCTGAAAAAAAACCTATAACATTTTATTTTTATTTTTTATTTTTTTTTTTTGCTTCAACTCAAAACAAAAAACAGCCACTCCCTGAGTGTGTTACTTCAAATGTACATTAATTGTTTATCAACAATATTTTCGTTGTTAATCGTGAAAAAGGCGGGTAACACGTGTGCCTCTTGTTTGCGATTATTAACTGACAAAATTGTTCGATATCTTGCTCATTGATCTTGGTTACATAACCTATCTAGCAGTTCAGCCCAGCTTTGCTCGGGCCCTATGTACTGTTCATAACTTGCCTGCGTGTGAATACATTTTATGTAACATTTCATATGCTTAGACCAAAATTTGCCTGAGTAATATCGTAGAGACTTCAGAGGTCAATTTTTTTTTAACTTTGACCCCAATTTTGACCCCTTAACATTTTTTGGGGGCTCAAATCAGTTTGATCCATGTCGAAGTAACTTTTAAAATTTCCAGTGTTTAGACCCAAAATTGGAGGAGGAGTTTGGTAGAGTTTTCAAAGGTCAAATCGTTGAACGTTGACCTCTTGACAGCCAAATTTCTGTCCGAAGACCGATTAAAAAGATTTTTCTAAATCTCAATACTCCTCATGTCAAATCTCGAGTCTGTAGACCGAAAATTGAGTTATTTGGTAGGGAAGTGCACACACACACACACATTTTCACTTTTATAGATATAGATTGCGTGTCTAGATATATCTTATCTTAATTACCCTAGAAGGGAGATCTTAAAAACCTTTAAAGAGGTTGCCGGGTGTATCTCTTTTTAGGAAAAGATGTTTCTTTTTCTTTTAAACCTAACAAATTAAATCATAAACTTGCATATTTTTTAGATAATATTTATTGAAAAAAAATTTTTTTTATATACTTATGTACACTAGTTCTTTATGCTTACGCAATTATCAGTGCAGGAAGTGATAATTACAACTGGTTCCGAGACTCCAATTCAGTCAACCATGGCTTTGCTGGATAGCGTTTTTGTATTCGGCTATCGTCCCAACACTCGTGTTTAGACGATTTAATCAGAACTTTTGAGGAATCGGTAAAAATAGTGCATATATTCTAATGCCAAAAAAAACAAAAAAAACAAACACTTATTTCAAATTTTTTATTTCGTAGGTTTTTGTGTAAAACTTAATTTTTCATTGTTCATACTAATATTTATTGATTTTTAAAACCCCTTATAAAACTAAAATCTATAAATAATCCCCCTTCTCCCAGTGTAATATTAAATTTGCACATATTACGTTAGTTTTTCTGATGTAAAACTAAATAGTTGGATCGGAATCGGGGGAACTAGAATAGAATCGGTAATTGTTATACTATAAAGTGGACCTGAGGTGGACTTCAGTCACTCGGTGCTGAGAATGGGAGGGGGGGGGGGAATAGACAAAGAAATAGGAAATGTCCTACGTATAATAAAATAGGAAGTAGCAAATAATGAACCTATGGTTTTTTTTGACAAGGGAAGGGCAGCTTCCGGGTGGCTGAAGGTGGGGGCGACTTCAGATACCGACGGTGAGAAGACAGTGAGTTGACATCGAGTTGCCGGTTGCGACGGATCGGAGCTGATAGCGACTACGGTTGGACAGTTTTTAGGGTTCCTATTTACAATGCCTCCCCACGGGACAGTTAGACACCAGGGTCGTTTATTTATTTATTTATTTATTTATTTATTTATTTTTTAACGTGGAGAAAAGGAACAAAAATTTAAAATTGTCTCAGTCGTGAAGGACTTCCCCTTCACTGACAGAGAACAAGAAATTGAAGTGCAGCATCTGAAGAACAGATACTACACTTGGATCTTGGCCCAAAGAGAGGGTTCACTGCGAAACAGAAATAGAGGAATTGCTACTGACAGACGAAAGTAACATCCATAAAACGGGGAGAAGACACAGACACGCTCACAAGTCCAATCGTCAAATATGTGAAACGTTGCCGTTTGTGTTTTTCCTTTCTTTGTTCCACGACTTATATTTCTATTTTTTTATTTAATTTTAGTAAGTTTTAAGATATCAAGGGGCTCCCTCCTGGAGCTAACACTTGATTCCGTTATGATTTAAATTTATATCGGAGGGCTCTTTTAAGAATAGATGATGTTCCCTTTATGTCTTCTATTTGTATCTCGTTACAGCTCGGTCTTCCAGGGATGCCTTTTAAGTATTTATGAAGGTTCTTTTTTATTAAACCAGTTGCTCCTATCACAACCGGTATAATGTTTATTTCTTTCAGAGACCATGTTGTTTTTAGATCATTTTTTAGGTCCTGATATTTTGTTATCTTTTCCCGTTCAGCTCTATTAAGGCCAAAATCATTTGGGACTGTGACATCGATAATGAGCGCAGTTCTTTCGGGCTTGTTCCATATTACAATATCTGGTTTGATGGCATTGTCTTTTATGTATCTGTCCGCCTGTATGTCTTCGTCATAGAACACGATCACTTTTCTAGTTTGTGAAACCACGGGTGTCCCATCGACAGTCGCCAGTGAGAAAATAACGATCCGGCCATAAGAGGAATAGTTGAAGGAAAAATCCATGACACACGACGTTGAGTCAACGATCTGTCGGGGGACACACACGTCTGGTCACAATTATATCGGAATCGCCGGTGGGGAGAAAAAATTTGAAAACGTTTCATCGTCTATTATATATATATATATTTTTAATATGTATAAATCTTGACATTTCTCGACGCGCTCTATTATCGCGTTTTTGTCAACACTAGTGTATCTTGTTCCTGATCCGAATATTCACCCTTCCAGGAGGAAGTTTCTAGGAATGTTAACTTCACAAATGATCTTCAGTCGCTTGTATATTCTGGTTAGGGAATATTTTTTGACATCTTTTATTTTTAGATAGTGCTGTTCTTGCGCATACAGTGCTTGGTTTTCGTAAATGGTCTTTACTGACAAAACTCAACATCACTTAACTCTGGTCTTTGAAGCATTTGCTTATTTCCCTCCGTTTTCACGCAGTTATTTGCATAATTGTTGGGAAAGACTTTCTAAGTTGAGCAGTAGGGGTCAGATAAGTTAATGGTGCGTTGTATCGTCCCCTTCTGAACATTCGTAGATGGTTGGGTCGGTTTTGTAGCTCCCATCTCGTTATACTAACTTTTGCTTTTTGTTTCTATCAAGAGACACTTTTTGTCGGTACCATTCTTCTATGGACAAATTTATCTTCAAATGACCTTTGAAAACTAAATATTTTCATTTATTAGCCAAATAGAAAAGTTATTAGCCAAACCGACGTAATTTTGGAATATGATATTTTCGTTCCGTTTCGGCACCTTTCGGCATTTTACGTAAACTGCCCGGAAAATCCCGATGATCGTACGGTCCTTATTCTTAACCATTTTTTTTTTCTTTTTTTCTTTCTTTAGTCTTTTTCAGGTAGCTGTATTTAACCACATTAAAAATCAAAACAAAAACGACCTTGTTTAATTTTTCCTTTGTTGGGAGATGTGGAGATAATTAAATTCCTAAATGGTCTTCCATGTACTACTGACAAAACTCAACATTGATCATCTGTGCCTAAACCTAAACGTAGATTCCATGAACAAAGCTTCTTTCTTAGAACTGCACGCCTGTGGAATTGTCTTCCGTTTTCCTGCTTTCCGGCTGACTACAATATGGTTGTCTTCAAGTCTAACGTAAATAAGTTCTTGATGAGCCGTTCCATATAAGTTATCAAATTTACCAAATTTTCATTACTAATGATTACTATATTGTCCAATTTCTACTGTACACTCTTTAACCCTTATCCTTGAGTGGTCTCTTGGCCTTGATAATGTGGTGATGCCTATGTAAAAAAAAAAAAAAAATACATTCTAGCATCTGCCAGTTTAAGCGAATCTATCGCATATTAAGCTAATTCTAAATCTCGTATTTTGTACGCATTTCAAATTTAAAAAAAAAAAAAAAAAAATCCCTTTTTTTTATAGGGGCCAGTGTAAAAAAATTATTTTTTAAAACACTTCACTTCAAACAAGGTACATTTCCACTGAGACGCAAGGGGCTACAGTTAATTAAGGATCAGGCTTACAGGGACCTTCTAAGTAGGGAGTTAAGCAACAAGATGTTTATTTACTTTACATTTAAATTTCTGCATGTTAGTGCAATCAAAGAAGCAGGGGAGGTAATTCTAAAGTTAGTAGTTAGAGGAAAGAAACTGTAAGAGCAGAAATGTTCAGACATTTGGGGATCTCTACCTCAAAGATTTTTCTGGGTACTTTATTTTTTTTAATGTAATTTTAATTACACGGAATGTTATATTAAGACTTGGAAGTATAAACATTCGAATATCTTCAGATGTTTTTTTTTTTTTTTTTTTTTTCAAACAGCCTTTGTCAAAAAAATACTTTTAAATAATTTTACTTTTTCTATTATACTCGTTTCATTAAAAAAAAAAGTTTGAAACTACATTTTTCGCTCAGCTTTTTGAAGATTGTTGGTGAAAAAAAATCACAATCGCCAAAACATAAGCAACGTCTTGGCCTTCGCGACAAGATCAAAGTGTAGTATCTGTTCTTCATATGCTGCACTTCCATTTCTTCTCTTTCGGTGGAGGAGAAATCCTTCACGACTGAGACAATTTTTTTTATTTTTGTACCTTTTCTCCACGTTAAAAAACAACCCTAGTGTCTAACTCTGTCCCGTGGGGAGGCATAGTAAATAGATACTATGTCTGGATGTTCCGACGAACTACAAGCCCTTGTACCCCCACAACGTAAATACCCCCCAACAAGAAGCAAAGTCCCACCCCTTATAAAAATCTCGGGTTTGTATTACTGTACACATAGATTCGAAAAAGTTGTCAAAAAAACAAATATATAACAAATAAATGTTATCAAAGGCAAGATAAATTACTTTTCTACCAAACTGGATATATTTTTCGTGTTTTTATTCAATTTAACATGGTTATTCAGCTCGAAAAGCATAGTGTTTACCGATGTATTGGAAAATTCAAGATGGCGACCGATTCTCTCTTTAACACGGTAAGTTCAGGAAAAAGTGTTATAAATAATAAACTAGACAAAATACTATTAAAAACCACCGAATATATGTCAAGTTATGTCACGGTAACATATATTGAGCGAATTTCTAACAGTATTTTGTCTAGTTTATTATTTATTACACCTTTTTCCAAACTTACCGTGTTAAAGAGAGAGTCGGCCGCCATCTTGAATTTTCCAATACATCGGTAAAAACTATGTTTTTCGAACTGAATAAACATGTTAAATTGAATAAAAACACGAAAATTATATCCAGTTTGGTAGAAAAGTAATTTATCTTGCCTTTGATAACATTTATTTGTTATATTTGTTTTTTGACAACTTTTTCGAATCTGTGTGTACAATAATACAAACCCAAAATCTCATACAAAGCCTTCTACTCTAATAGTTTCTTCCCCCAGAACTGCTAGGCTTTGGAATTCCCTTCCGGGTGCCTGCTTCCCCAACTGTACCGACATGTACAAGTTAAAGTATAATGTGAACAGACATCTTGCTACTCCACTCCTTACATAGTATCCCTGCAAATTATGTCTCTAATAGTCCAGTCGTCACTTGGAAAAATCTGCAAATGCGACTGTTTCACTCGCAACATAAAGCCTGGGTACTTATGCAGAATAAAACACATCTTGCTGCTCAACTCCCTACTTAAAAGGTCCCTATAAGCATGACCCCTAATTCGCTGTAGCCCCTTGCATATCAGTGGGAATGTACCTTGTTTGCAGTGAATAAGTTTTAAAATATTTTTTACACTGGTCCCTATTTTATTTATTTTATTTATTTTTTTTTTTTTGCCAATTCAAGTTTTTTTTATTCGGAATGCGTGGAAAATAAGAGGTTTAGAATTAGCTTGATATGCGATGGATTCGCTTACAGACTGGCAGATGTTGGGGGGGGGTGTTCTCTCCGTATTACCCCCACATCTCCCAACGAAGGCAGAATTAAACAAGGTCGATTTTTAATGTGGAAAACTACAGCTACCTCCAAAATAAGACTAAAAAGAGAAAAAAAAAAAAAAAAAAAAAAAAGACGAAACAAAATAAACAAATAGCGCAGTCTTGGTTATTGAAAACAGTACTGGTATTGATATTCAACTGGTTTGGGTGCCCGGCTTTGCCCACATATTTGGAGGTGTGTGTTGAGCAGAAGATAAAAAAGTGGTGGCAGGCAGGCTCGAACTCGTACTGCAAAGGAGGAAAAGAACGTAAACAGTGCGTCCATCTCCAAACCGGAAGTGGCAAAGGTTTAAATCAAAGCTAGTCAATCGAAAAGAGGCAATGACTTTAGAAAACATCTGAAAAAAGCGACCCCCTCTTTGTAGAAAAGTATCCAGTTGAGGGTGAGGAAATTAATGTTTTTAGCAAATTTTTCGATATTTGTCGTCCGAAGGATCGAGCTTAAACGATACCAATGTCTACCTTGTCTAATTTTGAATGGAATGTGCTGATTTATACGAGTCTGCAAATGCAAGGAAATCCGCTCGGCATAACCAACATCACTGGCATTAAATTGATAATGTTACTATTTTGGATGTAAGGCAAACGATCCTTGCAAAAAGGAAAAAGCAGGTCTAGTAGTATATACCAAACGCAAGTAAACGGTAAAAACTATATATATACTAGCAGGGAAACCTGACGTTGGCTGGAATTAAATGAGGATCAAATGTTTCACTCTCCTATAGTTTTGTCATTGGAATCGCCCATTTTTTTTTTTTTTTTTTTTAATCAAATCGATTGATTAAATCCATTCTTAACATGTGTATGACTGTGAGATTGTAGCGTATTTTTAAGTTTGATAATAAACTGAAATACTGCAGGTATTAAATGTAACGTTAAATTCTTTAAAAAAAAAAATGAAGAAAAAAATTAAAGCTGAGATCGAAATCAAAACCTAACAGCAAGTCAAGTACGAAAACCATTAGGCCAGCTTGCTACGACTTTAAAGTGTTTTCAAACCTCCTCCTCCTCCTCCTCCTCCTTAACATAAGGGAGCTGTTATGTGAACGATTCACGCATGCGCAGTTGAGCTATTTATCGGAAATAAAAACAAAAAGCAATCAATTAGGTTCATGACTTCCGTTCTTTTGAAAACTCTTGATTGCATATTGTGGTGCTCGCATTTAGCATTTATAGATGTTAAATTTCCCTTAATTCTCGTGGCAGTTGATGCTGGCCTGGAGGTAACGTCTTAATAAATAGTCGGTGATGATTGCGGAAACTGAAACACTAGTGCCTGTAAATATAAAATAATTATGAATATTTATAAATTAATATTTCTATAAATTATTAATATTTCTATATTCGTTCAAGGTTAAAAATATCGAAAAGTTAAAACCTTGAATTTCACGAGGTTATTGAGTGCTAAACAAAGACTTTATTCTATTTAGGTAAAACAAAATTATCATTAGTCGTTACAATAAATCTGTTTCCATCTAAAACGAGGGTAACAAAAGCAGCCTCTGGTCTTAGTCGATGCAAGACCTTTTGAAAGTCTTGCATCGACTAAGATTAAACGCTATTTCTAAGATTTGTTGTCACGACTAATAGTAATTTTGTTTACCTAAATTGAAAACAATCGGAGATATATAATGTATGAACACGTGAGTAAATTTGTTCATACGTTACAGTGGCCTTATTAAGAAAACCTCTTAACCCCCCCCCACCAAAAAAAACACGTATATGTATGGGTCGATACATGTATGTATAGATAGTTAAAATCAATTAACAATAGCAATGTACATAAATCAATAAGAATTTAAGCCATGTGAATTGACTCGAATATTAAGCAACATGATTAACATTTCGGTAATCGAGCATATATATATATATATATATATATATATATATATATATATATGCTCGACTGTCAACATGACGGTTTTAGGATCAATCCTGGGCTTGGGAGAGATGTTAGTCTAGCGGCACTGATGAGTTGTGATACAACGAAACAGGACTGTATGTCGATGACTACAAATATATTTTAAGCACCCCTCTTTGGGTAGAGCACTGTCGTAAATAATCTCACCTGCTACTTAATTGGCTGAAAATGCGAAGCTTGTTGTTTGTTTACGAACAGGCGATTTGAGCACTATAAAAGTGGTGGCGGGTGTCTATTTAAATAGACATTCCGACGAGTTATTTACGGGCGTCGATTCCATGGTCGAGGGGGAGAACTGCCGGCCGTCAACACGACGGTTCTAGGTTCAATCCTTGGCTTGGGAGAGATGCTAGTTTAGCGGCACTGATGAGTTGTGATACAACGAAACAGGACTGTATGCCGATGACTACAAATATATATATATATATATATATATATATATATATATAGTAAGTTATAAAATGTATATGGCGATTAAGCTACACTGAATATTCCGCTCTACCTACGTATTGAGCACTTTTGAAGTAAATACTTAAAGTTTACGCATAAATCTATACTTTCGTATATTTTATGTGAGTAAATTAAGTAGTTATATATATTTTTTTTTTTTTTTTTACAGTGATCACCACTTATCAAGGCCCGGAAGCCACTCAGGGATAAGGGTTATTGCAAGTACATTACGTTAGTGGTGTGGAGATTTGATGAAGTGTTTACTTAAGGGGGCGGTTCATTAGGAATTTGTTAATATTGGACTTGAAGACATCCAAGTTGTAGTCCGGTGGGAAGCAGGCAGACGGAACAAGTAGTTATATATTGGCAAAAACCCAAAACAAGAAGGAATAACTTCATATTTGCATTTTTTTTTTTTTTTTTTTTACCTCTGTGGATTGTAATACAAACCCAGATTTAATTGGCAAATTGCATATAAGTTCCGGAGTTTGACGTGGAAAAGGTTAGCAATTACATGGGCTGAAATCTGAGAATCTCCTTTTTGACAATATTTTTCAATCTTCATCTCAAATTTCGAAAGATAACTTTGTAAGCTAGTCACAATTCGTTGGACATATAAAAATACGTTTTTTTTTTTTTTTTCATTGGTGCGGGAGTGTGCGGGGGGGGGGCGGAGGGGGTTCTACTGTCGACGGGACATCTAAAAGTCTGTAAACTGATATGCGGCCTAATTAATAATCTGACTGTTCTAATCTTTTCATTCACGTTCTGTGGTGAAAAATGCAGGTATGTTTTCGAATCCAGAGATTCGAAAAAGTGGTAAAAAATAAATCAAATATATAACAAATTAATGTTATTAAAGGCAATATAAGTCGCTCTTCTACCTATCTTGAAAAGTTTTTAGTGGTTTTAATCACTTTAAAACGTTTGCTTAAAAAAACTGAAGAGCATTACGTCAGAACAAGAAAAATGGCCGGGAACTGACACCTAAATATTTAAAAGCTTGAAAATGACTTAAAAATAAAACAATACTTTTAAAAACGCTCCCAATATTTGTTACTGTGATATTTATAGGCTGAGTATCTAACGGTATTTTGTATAATTTTTAAGTCATTTTCAAGATTTTAAATATTTAGGTGTCAGTTCCCGGCCATTTTTCTTGTTCTCACGTAATGCTCTTCAGTTTTTTTAAGCAAACGTTTTAAAGTGATTAAAACCACTAAAAACTTTTCAAGATAAGTAGAAGAGTAAATAAAACAATACTTTTAGAAACGCTCCCAATATTTGTTACTGTGATATTTATAGGCTGAGTATCTAACGGTATTTTGTATAATTTTTAAGTCATTTTCAAGATTTTAAATATTTAGAAGTCAGTTCGCAGCCATTTTTTTTTTTTTTTGTTGTTGTTCTCACCGAACGTTTGACGCTGTTTTACGAAGCGAATAAACGTTTAAAAGTGAGTAAAACCACTAAAAACATTCAGTTAGGTAGAAGAGTAACTTATCTAGCCTTTGATAACATTTGTTTGTTTTAACAACTTTTGTTTTGAAATGACGATTGTTTATTGTTCATCTTATTTGGATTCATCGGACTACTGTTCTCATCTCGAGTGTTAGATTCACAATGTTTCTGTCAAAGACTCGGAATTTGGACGGAATTTCGAACAGGACCCATGGGGGTAGCATGATTGGATAGAGGCCCTAAGTAATTCGTAATTATATTTTTCGGTCGCCCACGCTGAAGATTGAACCTTCATCTTTCAGGAGAATACCATTTTTATAATTGATTTCCGAAGTATTCAAAACACTGCACCACGGGTCCTTGCATACAGCTCTATTTTGAATTTTTAGAGCCTTAAACCTATTTCTAGTTGTAAACTATTAATAATTATATATTACTGTGTATGTATGTGAAAAAAAAAATTATAGTAATTATATATATATATATATATATATTACACACATACTAGCGGGACCTGGGGAAATTCCACAGGGGACTTATATGTAATATATTGATGTTGGCATTCTGTAGATGTTCAGTGTAAATGGAGACGCTCTGATATTATTGTAGCTCTTTTGTTAAAACTGCAAAAGTATCTAAGCTTGCACGAACGCCCGGCAATTCTTGCAGATTTCATATATATTATTCTTGAGTTAATGTGCTATTGATTATTTTTTTTTTTTTTTTTTTGTACAATATAAAGTTATGATTTCAAAAATAAAAAAAATATATCCATATGAATTGGGTGCATTAACTTGAATCAAAACCGAAAAAAAAAACTTATGATATATATATATATATATATATATATATATATATATAAATGAAATAAAAATTACAATTAAATTTACCAAAATGATCCAAGATGATAAAGCTAAAATATTTTATAAACATTAAAGAATTAATATTTATAAAATAATCTCAACCAGATGTAAAAGCTTGATTTTTCACCAGACTATCCATTCATGTGAAATCACCTTTTTCTCCACCATATACCCTCTGCTTCACGTTCTTTGTTTTCAAGTAAGATCTTTGACTTACTTGCAGTTTCATCAAATACTTTTGTATGCAAAATCCGATCCTGCATTTTGCTAATTCCTACCTCTGATGAGAAGCAAACTATTTCTTCGAAACTCCGCGGATTAAGGACCATCCACTTATTAAGTGTTTCCTTTTCAGATTAAATGTTTTTAACTGTTTTTTAACATATTATATTAACTATTTGCTCGTATATATCACTTGAGTTCCTTCAGCCATAATCGAAACTGAAACCAAAACTTATGAAGAATTCTTGATGAAATTATTTATATAAAAAAAAAAAATTACTGGAATGCTATCGGTTATAATCAAAACCAAAACTTATGAAGAATTTAGGTAAACTTATTTATGGCAAGAAATGGAAGTACATAAAAATTAAACGACCCGGATGTAAGCGAAACACAGAAACTAACACACACGCTATCGTATTAACATATAAATTGTTTTACTCATTACTATACATATCTTTTTATAATTAACGGTTCTCATATCGTGTTTATTTCTATACTAGGTCTACTTCGTAATTGTCCCAAAACGTGTCTGCTGCTTCTTTGACTTGTCTTACTTTCCGCGGTTCTTCAGTCTATAATTTTTCGATATATAAAATTCTGTCCAAACTCCTGAGTTCAACAAGATGCACCTGAAGAAGGTCGGAGGTTACATCGACCGAAACGTGAAAATAAAACTCAAGATGAGAACAGTAGTCCGAAGTATCCAAACAATATGAATAATCAATCCTCATCTCAAAACTCTCGAAACAACATGAAAAAGTATTATCAAGACCTTCTTGATGAAGGTTTTTGTATAAGCCGAAAATTAGAAATTTTAATTAAATAACATGAAAAAGTATTGTCAAGACCTTCCTGATGAAGGTTTTTGTATAAGCCGAAAATTAGAAATTTTAATTAAACAACATGAAAAAGTATTATCAAGACCTTCCTGATGAAGGTTTTTGTATAAGCCGAAAATTAGAAATTTTAATTAAACAACATGAAAAAGTATTATCAAGACCTTCCTGATGAAGGTTTTTGTATAAGCCGAAAATTAGAAATTTTAATTAAATATTGAGTTAAAAATAAAAGTACTTCACGCGTCTGATCTTTTTAACCGTCATGCTTTGGATGGAGTGGGTGCCCGGGGTGGCCAGGTGTTTTGGTGGTGTGTTAAGCAAAAAATAAATTTAAAAAAAAAAAAAAAAAAAAAAAAATTGTAGGCAAGCAGGCTTGAACCCATGACATGAAGATGGAAAAAAAGTGGAGGTGTGTGTAAGAGTGTTGGTTGGGCAATAAAAAAAGGGGGGGGGATTGCGAGCGCACAAAAGTGGACGTAGGCAGGCAGGCAGGCTCGAACCCGCACTGCGAAAGAGGCAAAGAACGTGAAAAAATAACCCGGACGTCTTTGCTGTTGCGCCCATCGCTAAACCGGAAGTGACGTAGCTTTAAATTAAAGCTAGAAAATGGAAAAGAGGGATAACTTTCAAAAATATCGGCGAAAAAAGCGATCCTCTCCCTGTGCCAATTTGGGGGTGAAGAAACTAATGTTTTTGGCCAATTTTTTTTTATATTTGTCGTCCGAACGGGGCGCGCTTCAAAATGATACCGATCTTGTGAAAATTCGTTGCATCTGTCAAGTTTTAGGCAGACATACATACAAACATACATTTTAAACAGCAGGTGAGATTTATATTATATATATATATGTCTAAAGCATAATGCAGTGAAATAGTTGGCTGTGGATATATATATATATATATATATATATATATATATATATATATATATATATAGTTATATATATTAGCAGGGAGATCCGACGTTGCCTGGGATTGAATGATCAATCAATATTTCACGCTCCTATATTTTTATTGTCATCGAAATCCGTGAAATCGTCGGGGAGGAAGCTTCACATGACTCCATGCAGTAACTTAGTCCAAAATGTTATTCTACATTGCATTCTAGAGAACCTGTTTCTTTTATAAAATTATTTTATATAAACTTCTTTCCAGTTAAAAAAAAAAAAAAATTAAGAAATTTACATGTGGGGTTTGAACCTACAGACCATGTCATGCAAGAAAACAAAAACACGCTATCAACTTAACCACAGTAAAATTTTCACAGCTCGTTGTTCTATCATTGTTGCTAAGCGACGACCTAGAAAAAGTAGCTTTACTGATGAATTAAAGTAACGATTTTGGTTATCGGAAATTATCGGGGGTATTCGGAGACAAAACTTAACTAAGATCATTCCCGGGCTTATTTATGCACTAAAGTTTTGTAAATTAAAAGAAAAATCTGTTCAGCTGTTTTGGAATCTATAAGAAATGAACACACACTCACTTGCATTTATATAATTGAAGCGATGCCGTGTATGTGTGTATGTATGTGTGTGTGTGTGTGTGTGTGTGTGTGTGTGTGTGTGTATAATATATATATATATGATTTTATACCGTTTTGCATTCCCCTCTGAACAACTATCTTGGCTTCTAGTTTATAAGGACTTGGGTCCGAATTAGACAAATTGGTTCATACCCCACCCATTTCTTCCTAATTCTTTATTTGGTAGTTGTGGGTGCGGAAATTGGTTCCTTAAGTATCTTTTGTTGCAGCACACACAGTTTGAGTCAGAAAAAAATCCTGACTTTGTAAGATCTTTTAACATAATTAGTCTTAATTTAAGTGGAACTTTATTACAAGCAATTCCACTCAATGTGAGGGGTAGCTCAAGAAGAGGAGGGAGGGGGGTCATTTGATGTTATTTTCTGGACCAGTATTTATTTTTGTCTTTTTCTTTTAATTTCCTCGCTACCATTAAAATACTTGAACAGGGAACTTCTTCATTTCAGTCGTATTAGTATGAGGAAATCTTTTAGATGTAAAATACAAGGTCAGCCGTTTTGGGTTTTTATTTTCGAAGATAAAAACGGTTTTGGTTCAAAGCTTTTTAAGCCAAATAGATTAATTGTCTAATCTCTGAAAGAAACGTGTTTCTTCCTGTACGTTCATCCCAACACCTATTTCTGTACCTCTCTGTCTGTCTGTACCTCTCTCTCTCTCTCTCTCTCTCTCTCTCTCTCTGTACCTCTCTCTCTCTCTGTACCTCTCTCTCTCTCTCTCTGTACCTCTCTCTCTCTGTACCTCTCTCTCTCTGTACCTCTCTCTCTCTCTGTACCTCTCTCTCTCTCTGTACCTCTCTCTCTCTCTCTCTCTGTACCTCTCTCTCTCTCTCTCTCTGTACCTCTCTCTCTCTCTCTCTCTGTACCTCTCTCTCTCTCTCTCTGTACCTCTCTCTCTCTCTCTGTACCTCTCTCTCTCTCTCTGTACCTCTCTCTCTCTCTCTCTGTACCTCTCTCTCTCTCTCTCTGTACCTCTCTCTCTCTCTCTGTACCTCTCTCTCTGTACCTCTCTCTCTCTCTCTGTACCTCTCTCTCTGTCCCTCTGTCTGTACCTCTCTGTCCCTCTGTCTGTACCTCTCTGTCCCTCTGTCTGTACCTCTCTGTCCCTCTCTGTCTGTACCTCTCTGTCCCTCTCTGTCTGTACCTCTCTCTCTCTGTCTGTACCTCTCTCTCTCTCTCTGTCTGTACCTCTCTCTCTCTCTCTCTGTCTGTACCTCTCTCTCTCTCTCTGTCTGTACCTCTCTCTCTCTCTCTGTCTGTACCTCTCTCTCTCTCTCTGTCTGTACCTCTCTCTCTCTCTCTGTCTGTACCTCTCTCTCTCTCTCTGTCTGTACCTCTCTCTCTCTCTGTCTGTACCTCTCTCTCTCTCTGTCTGTACCTCTCTCTCTCTCTGTCTGTACCTCTCTCTCTCTCTGTCTGTACCTCTCTCTCTCTCTGTCTGTACCTCTCTCTCTGTCTGTACCTCTCTCTCTGTCTGTACCTCTCTCTCTGTCTGTACCTCTCTCTCTCTCTCTGTCTGTACCTCTCTCTCTCTCTCTGTCTGTACCTCTCTCTCTCTCTCTCTCTGTCTGTACCTCTCTCTCTCTCTCTCTCTGTCTGTACCTCTCTCTCTCTCTCTCTGTCTGTACCTCTCTCTCTCTCTCTCTGTCTGTACCTCTCTCTCTCTGTCTGTACCTCTCTCTGTCTGTACCTCTCGCCTCTCTCTCTCTCTGTCTGTACCTCTCGCCTCTCTCTCTCTTTCTCTCTCTCTGCCTTGAACTCTCCCCTCTTTCCCACTCCCTCATTTTATTTCTGGTCACTCTCTTCCACTTAATTCCTTGCAAAACTTTTTTTATTAGCTGAACTATAAACTCGTCACACGAGTACCTTTACAGGAGATGTCCATTGTCTCTTTAAACTGAAAATAGGACTACTAAGTGTATGGAGTACTGTTGCCACATCTGAGGAGTTGCTAAGAGTACCCTTTCCTGCCTTGAAAGGAATTAAATCCCAGCTTGGAATCTAGTGGGTAAAGCTGCATTCTCCACTCTATTTCCTTTCTCACAGAAGAGACGTAGCAATTCTATCTCTGGAGTACTGTTGCCGCATCTGGGAGGAGGTACTGAGGGCATCCTTTCCTGGATCGACAGAGTACAGGACTGATTTTAAAATCTAATGTGATCTTCTTACAGGGTGCGTCTCAACAAGAATTTGTAAACTTAGAACTTGAAAACCTATCATGTTGTAGTCAGCTGGGAAGTTGTCCAGTGGTATTGTGCTCCACAGATGGATAGTTTAAGCAAAGAAACTGTCCATAGAAGCTGTTTTGTTTTAGTACATGAAGAGAGAAAAGGAAATTGACAGTGGTGATAACTAGACGAGTTTTTATGGATACTTTGCAGTGGGGGGGGATATAAGTTGGAACCCAGTCGAACACCTACCATGAAAATAAAGACTCACGACGTCTCTTCTATGAAGCAAAACGATATTACCTACTGGGTTTCAAAGCTGGTTTTGAACCCTGCCGAGGCAGGAAAGGGTCCTTTTGAGCAGCTTCCCGCCCACCCCATCTGTGGCATTTTAGGATGTATTTGACTATTGTATAGATAGAGGATCGTGTTAGGAATGACCTGGAGCGGTCGAATGATGCAACCATTTTTCCAGCGACCCTGGCATCAGATTTGATCCAAGTCTTCCATTTCAGGTCGGAAGTGAAGGTCAAATCTAGAAGCTTGTCAAAGCAATACTTTACGACTAAAGCCATTCATTTCAATTGGGACCAAGTGAATTTTTTTCTTCTTGCAGCATATTGTCATGCAATTTTGTTTATCTAAGCAAAGAATTTCTAATTTTTCTGAAGAGTATATGCACGAAAAGAGACGACATTGAAATAATCGTTTGTCTCTGTATAATGAAACACCTATAAAAAAAAAAAAAATGTACCGAAACTTTAACATGCTTGAGGAACTGTTTTGCATGAAAAACAAATATTTGGATCTTGGGATGTAACTATACTGTAATTCTTATATATCAAAATCGAAGACATTTGCGAAATCGGCTTATGCAAGTGCTAAGTCTATTTCTATTTACCAACTTTGGTTAATGCCTTTTTTTTTTTTTCATCCTTATATAAATGAATTCTTTTGTCATAAACTTTTTAGAAGTCGGATTATGTAGGTGCTAAGTCTGCGATAGGTTAAAGTTAATTTAAAAAAATTTTTTTTTTTTTTTTTTTTTTTTTTTTTTTTTTTGTCCTTCCGGGAATTTAAACTGCATTTTTTATTTTTATTTTTTTGCATTTTTTATTCAAAGCTTCTTTAGACATATACAATGTGCATGCTGTTATATTTAACCTACATTGCGCTTCTAAACAAAAGGGGTTGGTGTACGCAAAGAGTGAAATATAATCAAAAAAACCTTTTAAGTCGCCTGACAAGGACTTCTGGTTTCAACCGACCATTTGTCCCAAACATTAGTATGTCCAATGTCTCGACCATATAAATTTGTTATATATATAAGCTGAATGTGTGCGTGTCTGGTCACGAATAGGCTCCTATATGGTTGACTATTTAAAAAAAAAAAACTGATTACATATAATGATAGATGTATCGAGACACAGGAATGGGTATGTTTGATCTGGCAGAACAGTGGTTCCTTAAAATTGTGGGGTCTGCGTTCATGCCTGGTCCACAAAGTGTGGAAATAAAAAAAACTTAAAAATGAAAAGCAAAAAACGTTTACAAGTGTTTTTATATAGATGTACATAAGAATGCTTTGATAAATGTTTTAACTTAAATAGGGATGATATAATAAAATTGTGGGGTTTGTGTTCGCGCCTGGCCTCCATAGAATGGAAATAGGCACAAACTTTAAAGACTTTTCATATCTATCTGCGTAAGTATACTTTGATAATTATGTTTCAGTTTCAAGAAATATTGTATAATAAAAATTATGGGGTGTTCGTTCGGGCCTGACCTCCATAGAATGGAAATATGTCACAAAGTTTAACAAGGTTTTTTTTAATATAGATCCACAGAATATTGTGATAAGTGTTTCAGTGTGAACAGGTATGGTATAATAAATTATGGGGTTTATCTATTTTATTTTTACTTTCATCATATTTTGCTTTGGTTTTGATACCCCAAAATTCGAAGCTATCTCATTACAACCCTTCCTTTTCATAACCTATCATAAATCAGTCCATTTTCTGTAGGCTGTTTTTGAACCTAGTCAACGACGGGTACTTTTGCTAGTGTGTGTGTGTGTGTGTGTGTATATATATATATATATATATATATATATATATATATATATATATATATATATAAACTCAAATCGTGTGAGTATGAAAACTATCTAATGAAACCATAGTGTTTTAAAAAAACAAATAGCAAGTCAGACAACCCCCGCCATTCAAAATGAACTTGGAAAGAAATCTCTCATTCTATTCCATTTTCTAAAGACGTTTTACGGCGATCACGCACATTATTCGAGCTAATGCTTTTTTGTCATGACACGTCCTATGAAATAGACCGCGTTAATCAAGCGACCCCGCCCAATTATGTTCCACGAATTCTGGTTTCTTTCATTTCAATGTTTTTAAATGTAAGAATATTCATAAATTGATTTTGATTTCAAATAAATGTTTATTTACTTTTATGAATTTTGTCCCCCCCCCCTCTTTTTTTTTTTCAAATGTTCATTTTTATGAAATTATTAAATACTAGTTGAAAAATAAAACTTACATAAACATTTATTAGAAAAAAATAGTTCCTGAATATTTTTATATTTAAAAGCAATATTTTATCAAAAAAAAAAAAAAAATCGTGCGAAACTCGAATGAAACAAAAGAAATCGTGGAACCTAATTGGGCGGGGTTCACCAGCTTAACATCGTCCATTTCTGATGACGTAGACAACGGGCAATGGCTTGAGTAAGTTAATGTGCGGGATTCGCCCCCCCCCCTCTAACTTTTGTTTCATTATTACAGTATATTTCATTATATTTACCGATTGATGTGGTAGTCTATTTTTAAACTTTAGTTTCATGTCTTTTTTTTTTTTTTTTTTTTTTTTTAACTCCCTTTATAGGTTGGTTTTTGGAATTTTTATTTATTTATTTTTACGAACAGTGTTTGTAAAAAAAAATCATGTACAAATTTACTTGCCTCCCCACAAGGGCAAAATCAGACACAATGTCGGATTTTAATGTGGAGAAAATCTAGCTCCTCAAAAACGAGGCACTCTGGGTTGAAACATAAATTAAAATTACCTCCGTCTAGAAGGACTTTTCTTTCACTAAATGAAGACAGAGTAAGTGTAGCAGTAGAACAGATACTACACTTCGTTCCTAGATAAAAGGACAAGGCATACTTATGCAATTTTTTTTCTCCCACAAGAAATGGGACAGCAAGGTTAGAAAGTGTGATTGAAAAGTTAAACATATATATTGTTGCGGACCAGGATATGAATATCCTAACTCTCTACACGGCCCTGTCGGTGGGGCATTAGAATACGCCGACTGCCCCCCCCCCTGCAGAGTGTAAAAGTCCCTCAATGGGGGTCCTGGATATGACCTTAAACTATATCCAGTGGTGAGGCCTCAGCTTGTGGGCTTTGGGGAGTGTGGAGCCACCCTTTAATTACCATTACTCCCAGGTCTACTCTGACCTGGAGTGGTAGTACCTGTTAGGGTCCCAACTATGGTTTAAATAGAAACTGATGTGAAAACAACAACTATATTTTATTAAAAAAATTTTTCTTCAAAATCTTTGGATTCGGCATTAAATAACCCGAAAAGGGTTGATATGCCGTAAAACCAACAACCAACCAACCTAACTCGCTACAAAGAAAATAATGAAATGAATGGAAAGAAGGAAACAAAACTGAACTGCTGGATAAAATAAACATGTCGTTTATTTTCTGTTGAAAAATGAATGTTTTAGGTGTAACTCGTGTTCATGTCTGCGCGGGGAAAGAGGAGTGAGTAATGTAGTGGAACGAGAAATGGCAGTCCAGTGTGTAGACAAAGAAAAAGATAGAGGGTTGGCATCAGTAAAAATACATGTTGGTACTTGTCCACGTGGAAATGTCTTCAGGCCACTAGCTGTGGACGCGAACTTGTCTGGTTGATGGACCAAAGCAAAAAGGGAAAAAAGAGTGAGAAAGTCAATCCAGTTCATGGAGAGAGAAAGCGTATAAAGTGTATGTACTGTCTGTTAGCTCTTGCCCCACATACAGTAGAAGAGGACGTGACGTGCATGGGCGCGCGCGGTTGATCCGTCACCCGTTCAGGTCTGAAGCTGGTTCGAAAAGAAGGAAGTTGCTTATTGCTCTTGCTTTTATAGTTGTTTCCGGTGGTCTTTTGCGCATGTGTGGATTTCCCTTAAAGGGGAAGTGACGTTGCCCATGTGTGTACGTTAGCGTGTGTGTGTATGCACGTGAATGTGAGTGTATGTACGTGCACGCGTATGTTTGTGTGCGCGTATGTGTATGACAAGAAAAATGGTTTGAGATGTGAACGCGTGTTTTTGTGAGACTAGAAAGGGCTTGCACATATCCTACAAAAGATGCCTTTGCAGCCCTGTCGGCATTTCCCGACAAAGTCACCTCTAGCGATTAGCAATAAACTTCTCCCTTCTGAAAGAGAAGGCAAAGCCTGGGAGGGTGAACCTCCTAGAACTGCACAGAATCAACATTACACCGCAAGCAGGTCATTATAAGAAAGGTGCAATTTCTGTTTATTTTGAGGCTGATTGAACCCTTTCCCCATCCGCCAAGAACTATTAAATATATAATAAAACAGATGCGTTTCTATCTGTAAATATTTAACCGATAAACTCTTAAACTACTGGTCACATAACACTGAAATTAACAAGAAATAGTAATTATACACTAAAGATGGTTTATAACGTATAAACTCCTTGTTTGGATGCGTTACCAATGCGTACAGACATATCGCCGCGTTGAAATGCAAACTTCATTTCAACTACCTTGTCGACATATTTTTACTCCTTTCTGCCCATGTCCAAATTTAATTCATTTCTTCAAGTCGTTTAATATTCAATCGTTCTTACCTATATTTCGGTAGCTACGTCGGTAGCAGATTCAGCTGTAGTGCTAAATGTTTTGGGTTCGATTCTAACTGATGGCACCCAATTATTTATTTATTTATTTTTTTTTTTTTTTTTAGCTTTGGAATATTATATTGTACCTAATATAGCAGTGATGTCAATAGAGAATTGGCTCTGTAATAATAAATACGAAAATTTGCATGAATTAATATAAATAAAATATTAAATATAAACTAGCGTGACCTGTGGAAATTCCACAGGGGACTCATTCATATGTAATATATTGATGTTGGCATTCTGTGAGTGTCCAGCTTAAATGGAGACGCCCTGATATTATTGTATTTCTTTTGTTAAAACTGCAAACGTATTTAATCTAGCAGGAACACCTAGCGTAGCCCGGTCGTAAAATATGCTAAAATGTTTGTATATATTATTCTAGAATTAATTCGGTTCTTATATATTATAGTTGTGATTTCAAATAATATATAGAATATGTAAATAAATTGACTTCCTTCAGCTATTACCAAAACCAAAACTTATGAAGAATTCTTAGTAAAATTACTTATAAAAAAAAAGGTAGATGACTTGAGTGGCATCTGCTATATAATCAAAACCAAAATTTATTAAAAAAATCCTTAGTAAACTTATTTATCCCAAGAAATTGAAGGTCATAACAATTAAACGACAGTCACTCGGAAGAAAGATGTGACCCAAATAACACACGCTATCGTATTAATGTATAGATATTTAAGCAGATTTTATGACTTTGCAAGGTTAGATGCCCACCACCCACCCAGCCGCTAGTTGTAATAATCATTTTAATTTTATCTCCATAAATAACTCGACAGTCTGGGAACAAAGTGTAGTACCTGTTCTGATACCACACTTCACCTTTTCTGTCTTCCGTCAGTGGAGGAGAAATCCTTCACGATTGAGACAATTTAAATTTTGGTTCCTATCCAGATTGCCCCTCTTTAGGGAGCTGGACTTCCCCCACATTATACACCGACCTTGTGTGTAACTTTGCCCTCGTGGGGAGGCAAGTAAATAAGAACTCCGTCAGTTCCGTAACGGCTTTATTTTCGAAACCAACAGTTTAGCTCGGCCTCTCCTTCTCCCCCGTGGGCAAACACCTGAGGATAATGATTACCTGAGAACTGGACAAATAACCGTCCACTTATCTGCCCTGAAAAGCGGCCATTTTTCCTTTGTTTTCTGTCTTTTTCTTGCCTTTTGTTTTCGTAGGCATTTTAAGTTCAAACCGTGAATAACAACCGACGACTTGCCATACTTTTTCTTTCTTTTTCATCTCCACAACCTGTAGTTAACAATCAGTTTTCGACGAACGATTCGTTTCCCGCTCGACCCAAACGACTTTGCAGGTTGGGTGATTGGTTGGTTGCTAAGTGTGTAGGCAAGCAAGAAATAGTATGTTAAAACTATCCGCACACACCTGTTCGTCCAGACTGTGAGAAAATGATTTTCAAATTTGTTGGAATGTTAGGTTTGTGTGTGTGTGTGTGTGTGTGTGTAAAATGGCTATGGATAAACGCGAGAAAATTATTTTATTCAAAACTAAACGGCGTCGTCCATGAATTTTTTTATTTTTGCGTGTTTGTGCAGAATTTGATGCGTTTTGAAACAAATGTATTTCAGGTGATTTGGTTGGCCGTTTTTGTTTAACGGCGTATCAACCCTTTTCAGGTTGTTTAATGCCGAATCCAAAGATTTCGAAGAAATTTTTTTTTAATAGAATATATTTTTCAAGCCGGTTTAAACCCATAGTTGGAACTCTAACGGGTACTACCACTCCGGGTCAGAGTGGACCTGGGAGCAATGGCAATTAAAGGGTGACTCCACACTCCCCAAAGCCCGCAAGTTGGGGCCTCACCACTGGATTTCAGTGTCATGTCGAAATTGTAATAATTAGGTAAAATGATTCCATAGAAAAAATAAATACAAGTAAAAATATAGTTATTTTATGTTGTTTTATGTTACCGCGCTGAAATATTTAGAAAATCGTTTTTAACATGGGGATGGTGTTTAGTAACCTTTTATGTACTTTCACCTAACAATTTAATAAACCAAAATATCGTAAAAATTGAATTTAACTCGAAAATACTATTTAAAAAAAAAAAATAGCGCGGTAACAGATACATAAGCACCAAAATAGAAAATAGTTTTATCGTAGGTTTTAAGTAGACACCGCCAAAACTGGGGGAGGGGAGGCAGGTAAGTACTTTTTGACGGACCGTCTTTTTAAAAATCTACCAAAAATCAGGTAATTATCCGATCAATACGAAATTTTCAGCGATTATTAGAAGAATGAACTTTATAAGAGTGTACTTATTTTTCATAAACGATATATATATATATATATATATATATATATATATTGCTTTAAAAAAAAACCCGTGTTTTGAGGTGGTACAAATATGCTTAAAATAATCATCTGAAACTGAACAAAACGTGTTGTTGTAAGAGACGGGATTATAGATTAAAAAAAAAAATTGTTTGCATACCTTATTTTGACGTCTGAATATCAGAACTTCGATTGTGTTTAATTATCCCGCTTTTGAGTTTTGAAGTGTGAAATTCGGTGAATATGTTAAGTAAAATAATTTAAGTTAAGCAAAAAAAAAAAAATTATACGAAAAAAGCCATTTTAAAATCTTTGATAAATAAATTAACAATTTTTTTTAGCGAGCCGAATAATGCATGACCATTATTCAACAGGGCATGCTTTGAAGAATCGATACAAAAAAAAATTCGATAAATATTGTGTCCTTTGTAAATAGCATTTTTTCGATCCCGTTTGAAAACGTTTGCCGCCTTTCGACTACGGTGGACCAAACGCGCTGAAATAATTTTTTTTTATTCTGCTTTAAATTGCCCCTCCCCCATTATGGGGAGCCTGCCCCCCACACACATACACATTAAAAACCAAACTCCTACAAATGGTCACCCATCTGGTACTGGCCAGCCTCAGTGTTAATAATACATTGAAATTTTCGTTACTGAAAAATAAGTTTTTTTTTTTTTGGCCTATTTGGTCTTCCATAGTTTGCTTTTTATCGAATACAAACGTAAACAGTGTCGATCTAGACTCTAGATCGACTCGAAGTAACTGGTTGCCTATATGAATAAGTGGAATTATTTGAAATCCAGGTACTTATATTATATTTTTGCATATTCTCATAGAAAATCATCCTAAATCTTAGTTAGACAACAAATAAATAAATAAATTAATTATTTCAAAAACCTTTTTTAAAAAATATTTATGTACGTTTTTTGTGCAAGACAAAAAATGTACATTGTTAACTTTTTGGGAAAATTTAACATTTAAAATTTAATTAAAAATAGAAAAAGTTTTACATTCTGTTTTCTATATGATAAAATTCAGGGTTTTATCTTTCTGGAAAAAAAAAAGTTACTCAGAAATAATGGATTTTAATAAATGTAATTTCGTTTTAAAAAACTTGATTTTTCGGCCATTTTTGGCGGTGCCTAGTTTTAAGGCTAGAGTTCTTAAAATTTTGTTATTTATGAGAAACTGACTTTTCCCTTGCTTTCCTCGAAATCCGCGTTTTGGGGGGGAAAAAAGTCTCCGACCACTCGTGTCTAAGGTATTTTCTGAAGAATGTCTTGCACATCTAAATCTTGAAATTTATACGAATTCCAACATAACACGTAACTAAATAAGTTTTTTTTTTCTTTTTTTTTTTTTTTTTCACCCAAAGTGCGTTTGTTTCAAAATTTACTATTCTGCTTAAGCAGCTTTCTTTCTTTCTTTTTTCTTTCTTTTTTCTTTCTTTTTTCTTTCTTTCTTTATTTTTTTCTTTCTTTATTTTTTTCTTTCTTTATTTTTTTCTTTCTTTATTTTTTTCTTTCTTTATTTTTTTCTTTCTTTATTTTTTTCTTTATTTATTTTTTTCTTTATTTTTTTCTTTATTTTTTTCTTTATTTTTTTCTTTCTTTCTTTTTTTCTTTCTTTCTTTTTTTCTTTCTTTATTTTTTTCTTTCTTTATTTTTTTCTTTCTTTATTTTTTTCTTTCTTTATTTTTTTCTTTCTTTATTTTTTTCTTTCTTTATTTTTTTCTTTCTTTATTTTTTTCTTTCTTTCTTTCTTTCTTTCTTTCTTTTCTTTCTTTCTTTTCTTTCTTTCTTTTCGTTCTTTCTTTCTTTTTTTTCTTTCTTTCTTTTTTTTCTTTCTTTCTTTTTTTTCTTTCTTTCTTTTTTTCTTTCTTTTTTTCTTTCTTTCTTTTTTTCTTTCTTTCTTTCTTTCTTTTTTTCTTTCTTTCTTTTTTTCTTTCTTTCTTTTTTTCTTTCTTTCTTTTTTTCTTTCTTTCTTTTTTTCTTTCTTTCTTTTTTTCTTTCTTTCTTTTTTTCTTTCTTTCTTTTTTTCTTTCTTTCTTTTTTTCTTTCTTTCTTTTTTTCTTTCTTTCTTTTTTTCTTTCTTTCTTTTTTTCTTTCTTTCTTTTTTTCTTTCTTTCTTTTTTTCTTTCTTTCTTTTTTCTTTCTTTCTTTCTTTTTTTTTTTTTTTTTTTTTTTTTTTTTAAATAGAATGTTGAACGTTTAATTTAATTTGGTCATTTAATGTTTTGTTGAACCAAAGTGGGTACTTAGGCTTAGAAAAGATGCCGTGCTGAAATAGTAATGCTACTTAGAAACCCATTCTTTACAAGGCGGGTGGAGGATGTTTTGTAACTTTCACCTAACTATTTAATGAACAAGATACCGTAAGGTGAATTCAACTTGATACTTGAAAATCCCATCAAAACAAAATGCACGGTATCTTCTCTGCATAAATAGCCCAAATTGTGGCTTTGGCGGACGTTGGGAATCTGAGCCTTACCTTATAAATTCCACAATTTTCACTTAACTTTTTTCTTGTTAATATCATCCATAGAGACTTGTGTATCAGATAAAAAAAAAAAAAACTTTTAAAAATCATTTTTATGACTTTTCACGGCTTGTTCAGTTTTCTATTATAACGTTGTAGTAAATTAAACACGAACTTAAGGTCCATTTTTTTTTTTTTTTTTTTTTTTTTTTTTTTTTTTTTTTACTCTAAAATAACCTACGTGCGGTTATTTTAGAGTAAATAAAATAAAATGATTTTAAAAAGTATTTTTTTTTTAATTATCTGATACATATCTATTGGATGATATTAAAAATTTAAAAAAACTTAAAATTGTGGAATTTACAAGGTAAGGCTTAAGGCTCAGATTCCCAACGTCCGCCGCCGTGGCTTGGTCGAGCCGAGTTATTTAGCAGGTCCTCTCTCCCAGGCTTTACTGTCTATCTCGGAGAGTTTAGTGCTAAACGCCAGAGGCGCACGTACCAAGGAGTGCCGCCGGGTCTCGTAGGTCTGTGCTGACTTCTCCAAACCACGCTTGATCTTGTCTTACCTGGCATTTATGAAATGATTGGGTGTAAATGGCTTCTAAAAGGTTTTTTAATTCAATGATTTTTTTTTCCGGATTTTTAAATCTGGACTTCGACAGTTTAAATGCTTCCAATTTCGTTTCAAATTTCGAAGGGTCATAGTTCATTTAACTATTCGCACAATTAAAATGGCTGACTTGTTTTTTTTTTAAATTCAGTTTACATTGTATTTCGCTTTTTAATTTCAATAAATACTTGATTAGTAGTAGTGAAAAAAGTAATCATCAAAGTTACATGGGTGCGAGAAATACACTTGTGAAGTTGTCTTGTAATTCTATTGTTTTTATGGTAAAATCCATTGAGTGTTTACTGTTTACGGTGGTTATGAGAAAATAAAGCTGTGTAATGTTTTTTTTTTTTCTGTGTTTTATGTTTTACCAAAAAAAAAAAAATGCATTTAAAAATGTTCCGCTTTCTAAACTAAATTTATACGTTTCGACTTCACAACTTTGGCGTAACGTATCAATACATTTCCGTTTATTTTGAAAACCACTTAAAAAAAAAAAAAAAAAAAAAAAATTCTCAATTTTTATTTAATTTTTGTGATAAAGATGGGTGACAGATCGATTTTTAAATGTTTTTAGCAAAAACAATATAACGTACTCAATTATGTCGAAAGTAGGGCAGTCTTGCAGTTAAGCCCGGCAAACTCGAAAGTAAGTTCGACAACTCTAGAAGGGTCACATCAGTATTTACACCGTCAAATCACGATATTGCGAATTATTAAAGTTTTAAAACATAAAATAAAAAATATTTAATCGATATTCAGTAAAAAAATATTTAATCGATATTCAGTAAAAAAATATTTAATCGATATTCAGTAAAAAAATATTTAATCGATATTCAGTAAAAAAATATTTAATCGATATTCAGTAAAAAAATATTTAATCGATATTCAGTAAAAAAATATTTAATCGATATTCAGTAAAAAAATATTTAATCGATATTCAGTAAAAAAATATTTAATCGATATTCAGTAAAAAAATATTTAATCGATATTCAGTAAAAAAATATTTAATCGATATTCAGTAAAAAAAAATATTTAATCGATATTCAGTAAAAAAAAATATTTAATCGATATTCAGTAAAAAAAAATATTTAATCGATATTCAGTAAAAAAAAATATTTAATCGATATTCAGTAAAAAAAAATATTTAATCGATATTCAGTAAAAAAAAATATTTAATCGATATTCAGTAAAAAAAAATATTTAATCGATATTCAGTAAAAAAAAATATTTAATCGATATTCAGTAAAAAAAAATATTTAATCGATATTCAGTAAAAAAAATATTTTATTTTTTGGTTATCTTTCAGATGCAAGGTTCATTGTTTACTTGCGGTTTTAACGATGTAAGATTCCGTTGTACGGAAGACCAAATCGGCCAAAATGTCTGATGTTTTTATTGGCGCTTTTCTTCGTATTTTTAATAACATTTTTTTGCACCATTTACAAGTTCTTTTTACAAATAATTTTTTTAATACTGTAATAGTAAAATAAAGATACTTTTTCCGTATAATTAATAAATGTATCTCGTAATGTTTTCACGCGAGATTTTTTTCCTGTTGATTTCTCTTTTTTTTTAATATTAAAATTGATTTAAAGTGATTTTCAAGCCTTTAACATGACGGAGTTTATAATGAAAACCAAATTACCGTTAAAATTAAAATAATCTTTATTAGAAATTTGTAACAAAATAACAAAATTATAAAACTATTAGATTAAAATAGAGAACTTTTAATTAAACAACGTGAACATTTTATAATGAGTGTTTTCATTAAATGTATTTTTAATAATAAAAAAGTGAACTTTTTTTACTTAAACTTCATAAAAAAAAACGTATCCAATATAGAATTTTACTAAAATAATTTTACTATTACAGTATTAAAAAAAGTATTTGTAAAAAAAACTTGTAAATGGTGCAAAAAAATGTTATTAAAAAATACGAAGAAAAGCGCCAATAAAAACATCGTAGACGTATATTATCATTTAAACAGTATATCAATTTAAATATTTAAATTCAGTAAATAAATTTAAATATTTAAATTATGGCCGATTTGGTCTTCCGTACAACGGAATCTTACATCGTTACAATCGCAAGTAAACAAGGAACCTTGCATCTGAAAGATAACCGAAATAATATTATTTAAAAAGCCATTCTTAACATGGGAGGGTCTTTTATACTTTAACCTTACAATCGAATAAAAAAGACAAATCATAAAACTTTAATTAAACTTGTAAATACGATTTAAAAAAAATAGCGCGGATCAGTATGTGAACTACGCTAGCAACATATTTAATTTTTTTTTAATTTGAGGATAAAACCGTCAAATCACGATATTACGAATTATTAATGTTTTCAAATATTTTTTTTTTAATATTTAGATATTTAAAAATATTTTTAATATTTTATTTCAAGTTTTACACTTTAGTTTCTGTTTTTTATATTATATTTTGTTCCGTTAAGATGATAGTACACTTTCTAAAAATTGTTTCTTTTTTCTGTTAAATAAATAGTTATAAAAATGTATAGTGTCTCCGTTTACTTTATTTAATCAAGTGGTTACTTCCAATTCGTTCAATATAATTTTCTTAACAAAATAACACATGATTTGACGGTGTGACCCTTCTAGAGTTGTCGAAATTGCTTTCGAGTTTACCGGGCTTGGCTTGACTGCCGAAAATAGTAATATATCCAAAAATTATAAAAAATTCAGAGTAGAACGTTATGGCAATCTCCATAGTGGGCGTGAAGATTATCTAGCGTAAAAAATAATTCTGTCGGCAGTAAAAATGTTTTTGGTACTCCTTGGGCGTTGAGTTCCATGGCGACCAGCAGAAAAAAAACAAGCGTCGCTCCCTTCCTGACGCATGCGCACGTAACGATTATTTGTCACATTATTTATTTTGAAAAAAAGTTTTACTCTTTATGAATATTAAAAGAAAAAAGTTACTAATAATGCCTCACTTTTACAGACATTTGTTTTTAAATTTTTGTTTAAATGACGACTTTTATCGACTTTTTTTTTTTTTTTTTTTTTTTTTTTTTTAAGTATTTGCGGATGGGCAAAAAAACGAAAAAAATAACTAAACCATTTACTGATAATTTCTCACATTTACAGATATTTTTAACAAATGTTATCAAAGTCAAGATAAGTTACTTTTCTACCTAATTGGATAAGTTTTTGTGTTTTTCTTTAATGTAAAAAGTTTATTCGGTTCGAAAAACGAGTAATGTTGAACGCTGCCGATAAAAGTCGTAATTTAAAAAGAAATTTAAAAACAAATGTCTGTAAAAGTCGGACATTATTAATAATAATCGTTTAGTTACTACGGCAACGTCAGTAAAAAAAAAAAAAAAATGCATGCGTCAGGAAGGGAGCGACGCTTGTTTTTTGTTTTTTTCTGTTGGTTGCCATAGAACTCAACGCTCAAGGAGTACCATAGTTTTTGCTAAATATTATGACCGGAGTCATTTCGACTTTAAAATATGATTGTCTCCACTTAAAATCATTTTTAATGTGTCCAAAGTCCGTGAACCAATGAACCATTGAACCAAAGCTAAGATTGCGGTAAATCGGCTGCTCAAAACAATTGATGACCTAAAAAGCGAATCGCCGGAATGTGAAACGAAAAACGCAACGAGGCAAAATTGAAAGTTTGAAACTAAAATGAAAACCGAGGGCACACTAAGAAACCGCCATTAGTTGTACAAATATCCTCAAACAAGGTAATCATAAAAGGGACACTTAAAAGTCGACACCGGTATCTTAGCAGAAGCTTTTTTTTTTTTTTTTTTTTTTTTACAGGTTTCACAAACTTTAAATGGGTAAAATATAATCACATAATTATTTAAAATGTGGTCGATCGTGTTATAAAAATTTAATTTAAATTAACCACGTTGTTTAACAAATAATGCAAGATGAAGTTTTGAAATGATTAAATATTTTATTTCATAATTTAACATTAAAAACATTGAACAATAAAAATAAAATTTTGGGTACTTATATATTTTTTGGTACTGTGCTACTGCTAAAATGTTATTTTGAAAGCCATTCTTAACAAAAAATCGTGAAACTTTAATTTAACCTGGAAAAAATATTTTAAAATAGCGTGGTACCAAAAATATATAAGCACCAAATTTTGGTTTAATTTTACAGTAGATATTGTTCTCGGGAGCATACGATGGCAGATGGTACCGCGGCGCGGTATTTTTATATAGTTGTTCCCCCCCCCCCCCCGTTTGAATTCAAGTTTCACGATTCCCCCCCCCCTTTTTTTTTTAAACTAAGGTGAAAGTACAGAACATCCTCACCTCCTCACTAAGAATGTTTTTAAAAATAATAACGTTATCATTTCAACTTTAGACTGAATAGATGGAAGCTATGCAACAAAGTGTCTCGCTAAATTTATTTGGGCCGACTATTTCACGCCATTAATTGTTGATTTTGTGAGGTACTGTTTCCTGGAATCTTCCTAGATTCAATTTCTCGTTTCGTTCCACTGACAACGTTTCGCTTTTTTGGTTAGCAAGGGGGAGGCTTTTCATGAAGTTCAAGGTCACATAAGACAGCCATCTTGCTTGGTTCACGGACTTGGGACACGTTTAAATTTGATTTTCTGTTAAAAAAAATTAAGTCGAAATGACTCGTGTCATAATAGTTAAAAAAAATTTTTTTTTACGTTAATTTTCACACTGACTTTGGAGATTACCAAAGTAATTTATAGTTTAGTAATTTAGTAAAATTGTATTTTTCTTAGATGTAGACAATGAAGAGTTCACACGGTCAATATAACTCGGAGCGCATGTTCTAGATTACAGGTTCATGACGCACAATACTTGTCGTTTATAGCGGTAGATGTTTTTTTTTTTTTTTTTTTTTTTTTTGTCTTTTTAAAGAATTTATGACCTTCGAAATCACGTCCGTTTTGCATGCTGGCGTGCGTTAGACGGCTTCTAGAAATTGACTTCCAAACTAACCTAGCTCTGGCTAGGTCTTTACTTATCTCTCTTTCTCCCAAGGCTTATCACCCCCTCCCTTCCTACGTTTTCTGAAGCCTTCTTGTCAATTGAACCTGCTACTTAAACTTTTCTACATCTACCACCCCAAAAATTCCTATCTATTCTTTTAACGTGACCATACCATCGAAGTATCCGGTTCTGCACACATCTCTTTATACCGTTTAGACTTAATCTTCCTTCGGGGCCTGGGCAACAAGTGTCAAGCAAAGACCATATGTGAGGGCAACCCCACATATAAGACCTTGGTTAATGTAGGGCAACCCTTCATACCAATTGTCACTATTCAGCTCCCCTACTCCCCGGGAGTTGGTCCCCATTTCCTCTTCACTCCTCACTTTAAAAATCGGCCTTGTGCCTAATTTGCTCGGTGAGGGAGCAAATAAATAGCCTTAATCTTCATCTGTGGTCATCAGAGCTAAGCCTCCTTTTAATACTCACGCTATACATCCAGTGTATCCTATTTTCCTGGCATGCAATTAAATTTAACTTTCAAAACTATATTTAAAAACAAATAATACTTTAGAAGAATTAAAATATCCCGGGCAACGCTGGTTCTGGATAGCTAGTTCTACATATTCTTAAATGTTCGTCCTTTTTCTTTATTTTTTTTTTTTTTTTTTTTTATTAAAAAGGATTGCATTTAATGTTCAAGTGATCCATTTAAATGTCTTTGGGAATTAACTTTAATTCCATTAACCGTTTTCGCTTTTTAAGCGGCCCTATTAACAAGAACCAATTATTCCGTGAAGGAGTCTTACACAAGTCAATTATGCTAATTAGTCTAAACTAGCTTCACTTGTTAGACGTTCTGTTAATTGTTTAATTATAGTAAATGAAGTTAGTCATAGCACCAAGCTTTCGCGCCAAAACATTTTTTTCTTCATGGGATGAATTAAACGCGCGGAATTAGTGTTTTCGGTTTATCCGAAAACGTCCTCATCGAATTCCTTAGAAATGGTGGTGGTGGTAGGGGGGGTAAATTGGTTAATGGCTGTAACTGCAAACTACGAAGTCGACCTGGCAGTTCGAATTTTAGTGGGTTGGTTTTATTTTTGTAGTTAATAAGGGTCCTTTCTTCGTGGTGTTATTGAAACGTCTGCCCTATGTTATATGAACGATGTAAAAACATCTTGCATATAAACTTTTGGCTATCACGCATATTAACCTACTGTATCCATTGCTTGTTGTTGACGTCATAGGAAATAGATGGTGATAGTCAAGTTGGCAACCTCGCCCGATTACGTTCCACTTCATTTCATTTCGCTATTCTATTTATAAATATTCTCATATTTACACTGATTATATATATATATATATATATATATATATATATATATATATATATATATATATTAATGTTTATAAGCATTTATTCCTATAGATAATAAACTGAAAATGTTACCGAAGGCAAGATAACAGAATACTGTTAAAACTCCACCCAATAAATGCCACCATGGCATTTGAGTGACTTATCAATATTTTATCTTTCGGGAGTTTGTAGCGACTCCCCAAATAATCATCTTGTTCTAGCCAGAGTAGTGCCGTCGGCAACAATTAGTTATTACTTATAAGCTGTATAAAAAAATATTTTGATTTGCAATGAGCTTTCTCTCAAGCAACGAATGATTCTTTGCATCGCTAACTAGCAAAAGATTTCAAAGCATCACTTGTGCGTCTGGTGCAGGTGCACGAAAGGGGTCCCAAATTTTTGGTTTCTTTTTGGTTTCTTTTTGGCTTCTGAAAATTTAGGACGTGGTATTAGTTGACTAGTGTCACATCCTAGCTACTTATCTTGAAAATGAAGCTATTAAACCTAACTTAGTGACATCGGACAGCAAAGAAAAAAGCAACCTTAGAAGTTAGTGTTGCCAATGATGTTGGTTTAAACAGTCAAGAGGGAAGATAACGAAATATCAAGGTCTTACGTGTGACATGAAAAGAAACTGGAATCTTGGGAAGATTCCAGTTATTATAGGAGCAACTTGATTCATGAAAAAGAATTTTTAAAAACTACCTGGTAAATATACCTGATGAACTAAGTGCAAGCGAGATTCAAACAATTGCACTGAAAGGAACGGTCAGGGTCATACAAAGATCTCTCAGTAGGAATATATGATAGCGGGTGAATGTTTGAAATCCGGTAACTTGAACAAAGAAAATTAAAAAAAAAAAAAAACAGGTTTATTTCTTTGGTTTGTGGTTATCATTGGATGTGACACCGGTCAGCTAATACCATGTGACCTAAATTGTCATAGGCCATAAATTTGGGATCCATTTCGTACACACAATATAACTCTCTGGCTTGTGACCGGAAAACTCAAATCTTTTTTTTTTTTTTTTTTTTTTTTTTACATGGGTGTCACCACTTATCAAGGCCCAGAGGCCACTCAAGGATAAGGGTTAATAGGTATACATTAGTCATTGTGATTTTAGCATAGTAAACAGTGGGAATTTTGTAACTTAGATTACTTAGGGGGACGATTCAATTAGAACTTGTTCACATTGGACTTTTTCTTTTTTTTTTTCATAGGTATCACCACATTATCAAGGCCAAGAGGCCACTCAAGGATAAGGGTTAAAGAGTGTACAGTAGAAATTGGATAATATAATAATCATTAGTAATGAAAATTTGTTAAATTTGATAACTTATATGGAACGGCTCATCAAGAACTTATTTACGTTAGACTTGAAGACAACCATATTGTAGTCAGCCGGAAAGCAGGAAAACGGAAGACAATCTGTTGTAAAAGCAGTTTTTTTTTTGGGGGGGGGTATTGGTTTCTTGCACTAAAATGAACCCGGAAAGCCGGCCAGACAAAAGAGCAGATTAGTAAATCTCATGTTTCCTCTATTTACATGCAGGCTAGCATTCAAATAGTTTGACTTTTTTTTAAAGGCTCTTCCCTGTTAACTGCGGTATGTTGTTGGCCTTGTGCAGTTTTAGAGGGTCGGCCCTCCCAGACTTTACCTTCTCTTTGAGAAGTATGGGGTAGTTTATTTCTAATCGCCAGTGTGTTCTTCCTCCAGGACGCTGACTCTCCAATCTTACTTTCTGATCCTTGTTACATCTCTTCCCCCCCCGCCCCCCCCGTAGTCATAGATATGACTTTTAAAAAAAAAAAAAAAAAAAAAAAAAAAAAAAAAGTGGTGAGGCCCATTTGAGGGCTGTAGGTAATTTAATCCTTAATTACCATTGCTCTCCGGTTAGCTATAGACCAGAGTGGTAATACCTGTCAGGGCATCTAGTGCTATCGCATCAGGCTGTCTGAAGATACTGGCTTCCTGACCATCCACCATTTTTTCTTTTTCCTTTCCCTTTCCAAAATTCAATCATGTCCTGCAAAGTAAAAAACAAAGAACATTTTTTCTACAAAACAATCGAACCAAACGCAATGGATAAATATTTGAAGATATAAAACTTGAAAAATAACTTTTCCGAAACTTGCTAGATTCGGCATTAAATATTCCGGAAAAGGGTTGATATGACATAGAAAAAGATGACTAAACCAATAACCTTCATGGATTCAGCATCTTCTTGGGAGGTGACGCTGATCTAGTGGCTCATGACACTGACGATGATCTGGGTGTTTCAAGTTCGAATCCAGTTTATTCCACTAAAAAGCACTTTCACTTTGGATGTTGGCAACCTTCACTTGGTCCCTCTAATAAGTACCAGGTGGCTTTCTAGAAAGGATTCTTACGATATGAACATCTTCCTCAGAGTATTGGGTACACATTATAGTGTGTATGTATAATACACACTCATATATATATATATATATATATATATATATTAGTAATTTATAAAATATATATGGCGATTAAGCTACACTGAATATTCTGCGTTTCATCCACTATAGGATTCGTCAGGCTTATGCGCGAATTCTGTGGTTGCTTCTTGTTTTTATATATGTTGAGGATTTCTAGTTAGCCAATCAGCTTTCTAGTATCCACCGCACCCCTTCCTATCAGCTATCTGTTTTAGAACTAGGTTAGTGGTTTAAGGTAGATCTTTCACTTCCTTTTTTTTTTTTTATATATATATAAATATACCTATGTGTATACACATACATGCACATATATACATATGTGTGATCGTTTATGTATATTCATGTTTATTTAATTTATTTGTTTGTTTCCCATTGTTATTGTTAGTTTTAAAGTTATTTTGTATCGCTATCCTAGAGTAAGTTTTATTTTGTGAACACAGTTGTTTGCTATTTCTCGTCTACAGTTTCATAGATTTTGAGGTTCTTTAAAGTACAGGATAGCAAGTTTTTCATGGAGGCATAATTTACATGGGTCGTCTAAATGTCTGCACGTGGTAGCTTGTCTCATTATTTTCCATTCGACTACCAGCAAGTGCCCACTTTCTTTGAGTTCTCAGTATTTATTCGCTAGTGTTGTTTTTATACGATGCTTAATCGGCATATATATTTTATAAATTACTAACTAGCTCTACCTACGTATTGAGCACTTTTGAAGTAAATACTTAAAGTTTACGCATAAATCTATACTTTCGTATATTAAATTTATGTGAGTAAATGAAGTAGTTATATATATTCAGAAAGTGTGAGAATTATTTTCCAATGACGCCGCCCAGAAGAACCAAGAAAACCAACAAAACGGAAGTCAAAGACTGGAGTTTCACCCTAATTTGGGCTCATCAGTTAGACACATCCGCGCCCAGGATTTGAAACTCTAGCCGCTTGCATGCTAGGCGAACACTCTACCAATTGCTCAGTTGGTAGTGCTCGCCTAGCATGCAAGAGGCTTGGGTTTCAAATCCTAGGCGCGGATGTGTCTAACTGATGAGCCCAAATTAGGGCGAAACTCCAGTCTTGGACTTCTGGTTTCGGCTATGGAAAATATGAAAATATATATATATTAGTGTTGCGACGATTAATCGAGATCGAAATTGGAAAAATCGGAGCTTTTTAGAAATCAGGAAAATTTGAGTCTATTTTCCGATGCCAAAACTGATTCCTTTAAATTATCTATTTTATTTGATGTTGGTTTACAAAAACATCTTTCACTGGTTGTAGTAATAATAAAATAAATATTTATGGATTTTAAACTTCCAGCAAGACTAAAATATCTAGATCACCCCCTTACAAGTGTGTTTTGTTTTTGTTTTTTTGTTTTTGTTTTTTTGCTTTTTTTTTTTTTTTTTTTTTTTTTTTTTTTTTTTTTTTTTTTTTTTTGCGTATGAGAAAATATAGGCAAATTTAAGATGCGTAAATGAGACAAAATAATTTTATAGTAAAATATATTTAGAGATTCATAAAGAATCGGAATCTGGAAAAATATTGGAATTGTCTCATCACTAATCTATAAAAGTGAAGGTGTCTGTACATTTTCATTCTCAATAAGCAGTGACAATGTTGTTCCCCCCCCCTTGCGCGCGCGTACACACACATACACACACAGTTTTATTCTTTCGCAATCATCAGAGTAGGAAATATCCTCGACGTGAATACTCCCGACAAGCAGCTAAATCCCACCCCTTCACAGTAGATCCCTGTGTGTAAGATAGCCTTCTACTCCAATAGTTTCTTCCTCCAGAACTGCTAGACTTTGGAACTCCTTCCGGGATTCCGCTTTCCCAACTGTACTGACATGCAGAAGTTCAAGTGTAATGTGAACAGATATCTTGCCACTCAACTCCCTTCATAATAACCCTGCAACTTATGTCTCCGATAGTAGCCCCCTACTTCAAAGTAGCACTGTGCCTTGTTTGAGGCGAAAATTGAAGGAAAAAAAATTAAAATTTAAAAAAAAAAAAAAACAATTTATACCGGCCGGGAGATCAGAATCCAGCTGCCACGTCATTACCTCCAGGCCACTAACTATTGCTACGAGAATTAAGGGAATTTAACAACCTATAAACGCCAAATTCGAGCGCTGACAGTAAACAGTTGAGAACAAACAACAAGCGAATCAAAAAAAAAAAAAAAAAAAGCGAGGTCGTGAACGTTGTATGAATACTAGTTGATTTTCTAGCTTGGATTTACCAGACAGTGCTCAAGTTTAGTACGTCCTAGAGGAGCTTAAAAAATTATATTTTTTAATACCTGCTGACACGCTAATCATTAATAATAAAACCCTTAAATGTAAAGGCATTCGTACTTCAAAAATACAAATGGTGAGAATTTCTTGCGGTCACCTAGATTTTGTCCCCACCCCCGTTTAAATAAATCTCTTGCTGCCCGGCTGAGAGGTCAATTGCTTAAGCAAGTTTTGGTCGCTATGGTGACTTGCTTATTGCAACTACAGCCGTGATGGCCACGCCCACTCATTCTTCTGACATGCTACAATCGACTATGTCGGCGTGTGTGCGTGTATCGAAAGGATGTCTTAACTTGTTTTGATGTTCATTCCTAATGAAACGCTGAGGGAAGTGATTGTTATTTTATAGTAAAGATGTCTTTGCTATAATAGAGGCGCGTCAAAAATAAAAATCTTATTACTCCTGTATGTACTATCGCTTATCAAGACCCAAAGCCCACTCGAGGATAAGGATGGGTGTTTCTGAATTTCTTAGATGATTGATTATTCGTATTGAAGTCTTCGAACTATTGTTCTTATCTTGGGTGTTATTTTCACAACGTTTCGGACGATGTAACCTCCGACCTTAAGGTATGTCTTATCGAGCGCTGAAATATTTCTGTTGGATTCGGTGGGGGAGGGGGATCTGCATAGATTTTTTTTTTTTTTTTAATTACATTTTCACCCCAAACAAGACACAGTGCTATTTCGATGTAGGGGGCTACTATCAGATATAAGTTGTACGGAGTTAAGCAGCAAAATGTCTGTTCGCATTACAATTAAACTTCTGCATGTCAGTACAGTTGGAAACAAGAACCCAGAAAGGAATTCCAAATTTTTGATGGAACCATTTGTTTAATCCTCAGGGGCTGCATGCTCTCGTTCTGTCAGCCATGACTGGGTAGAATTTCTATGTAATTCGCAATTGTATTATGAGTGTCGCCAACACTGGGGATTGAACCTCCAACTGAGTGTAACTTCCAAGTTAATGTTACGAAGTACTTTATCCACTACGCCGTAGTTTCTGGTATGAATTTTTGGAGCATAAACTTGTTTTTGTCTTTACAAGTACGGTTTTACTGCTTATCAATATGCTTAGCAAATGGAGCCAAAAGTGGCTTCATTCAAATCTCACGACCAGCAGTAATTATCATTTCCTACACTGATAATTGCGTAAGCATGAAACACTGGTGTCATTAAGTATAAAGAATAATTATTTAATCATAATTATCAAGCTCCCTTCAAGAATATTTAAGAATGAACACTGCCTGAGGAAATAAAAACTAAAAGGCAGTCAACTAGTGTTTATGCAACGTTCACGTCTTCCACTCGTTTGAACACTCTGCATTGTCTAGTGTTTATTAGTTAATTTCTTTCATGCTCGTGGCAATTGTTTGGTGGCCTGGAGATAAAGGTTTAGCAAATGGAGTCAAAGGTGCCTTCGTGAATGTGTTTGAATCTCCCAATTGGTAGGAATTGTCAGCTCTTACACTGATGGTCCTGGATATGACCTTAAACTATATCCAGTGGTGAGGCCCTAGCTTGCGGGCTTTGGGGAGTGTGGAGCCATCCTTTAATTACCATTGCTCCCAGGTTCAATCTGACCCGGAGTGGTAGTACCTGTTAGGGTCCCAACTATGGTTTAAATAGAAACTGATTTGAAAACAACTAATATATTCTATTAAAAAAAAATTTCTTCAAAATTGGCATTAAATAACCCGGAAAGTGTTGATATGCCGTAAAACAAAAACAACCAACCAACCTACACTGATAATTGCATAAGCATGAAACACTAGTATCTGCAGGTATAAAGAATAATCATTGTTTAATTATATATATTTGTGGTTTCCATTTTCTGTTAAATTCTATACTAGGTCTGCACAGGTGATTGTTGCACCGGCTTCTTTGAGTCGTCTTCCTTTCTGCCAATCTTCTGTCTATAATGTTCCCTTTGTCTCATAAGGTTAGATTGTTTTTCCTTTCCCTTCCATGTTTGGTCAGCCATGCCAGACTTTTAAGTCTCTCCATGCATTACAGCTTTTCAACATTTTCTAACCTTGCAAAATACATTTTTAACGACTATTAATTAATAGTGCAGAAATTGTTTGTGAGACAAATGTTAGGGGTCGTTTGAAAAGATCACATTTCTAATGAAGAAAATATGGACTATGGACTAGATTTGGATGCACTAAAGGAATGCTGATGGAAACCATAAAAAGACAAATGATTTTCTTAGGACATATTTAGTGTCAAAAAAACATAGAACCTCTCGTATTGACTGGTAGAATTAGGATTGAAAAAGCAAAGACTCACTTTGATGGACAACTTGATTGATTCGGTGGGGCTAAAAGTTGACCCGTTTTGGGTTATGGATAGCCACCCGCATTGGAGAGCCATGGTCACCAAAGTTGTTAAATGGCAGAGTTACTGATGATTGTCATGCCTCTAGCTCCATCAGAATCACTTGATTGATTGGATGGGATTATCGCTAAAAGTTGACCCGTTTTGGGCTATGGATAGCAGCCCGCATCGGAGAGCCGTGGTCGTCAAAGCTGTTAAATTTGCAGGCACACACATAGCAAGATCGCTTCCATATCTGATTGCTGAACTCTTTGAGCTGTATATTTCTAATGGTCAATCCTGGATAACCAGCTTAAAAACCTTTTTTAATTTTTTATACAAATATTCTGTCTGATATACGTTGCTAAGGAACTGTTCCCTTACATACTACAACAGTGTTTAAATCCAAAGTCCCAAAATTCCTGTCATAAACCATCCTCAAAAGTAATCAAACTTGGTTTATTTAATAAATCATCCCAAATCTTGTCATAAACTTGCTGTCATTCTAGCTCATTAACCCCTATGCTTGAGCGACCTTTGACCTCGATAAGTACTGACTCTGTAATTTGTTTTTAAGCAAAAATTTTGTTGTGTAGCATTTAGGATAAAACGGTTCTACCAAAACCATGTATATAACGTGTGTGTGAATTTGACCTTTCCTCTGTGTGCAGAAATTCTCTACTAAACTTATCTCTGAACTTCTAGTCACCAGACATGAAACTTGTTATATAAGATATTTGGACCTGTCGAACACTTTCAATTTGGTTTTTAGCCGTTAAAATAGCTTTTTTTTCTTTTACTCTTGTAATCATTGTCTATTGGGTAAAATATAATCAATAGTTTGGTTTCTATAATAATAAATACAAAATCTGCATGTGTTAAAAATTACTCTTGCAATGTATATTACTACTAGCCAAAGCTGGGTGGCCTGCTAGTAAGAGGAATATGAACATAAATATCAAATAATCCAAACCATATGTAAAAGCTCAATAAATCCAACAAGGAGATAAAGCTTAAATACTTTTACCGTCTTCCCCCGTTGGATCTTTATCCTATCCTTTTTCTCATTTCCCAATCTCTTTGAATCACTAGACCCTGTCTAAAAACTAAAATGACTTTTTTATGCATATGATAAATTTCATATTGCTGGTTTCCTTTAATGCATTAACCTGGAAAATTTATTGTAAATTTGCAAACCTCTTTCCTTTGATGAGAAGAGTTGCATTTTTCGAAACTCCATGGAATAAAATTCTTCTTGTTTTATTTGTAGTCCTTGTCGAATAATTAAAATTTTGTATGCCTTCCTTACAGGTTTATAAAGTTTATAAACTTTTCAATATCAAGATTTGATTTTATATTACATAAAAGTGATCTTGTCTGTTTAGGTGCGGATTGGTCTCTACCAAATTACTGTCAATTTTGGGTATACAGACTTGAAACTTGATATATATATATATCATCATTTCGACCTGTGAACTAAATTTGAGTTAGCATTTAGCCATTAAAAATGCTAAGGTGTCAAAATTGGAAAAAATAATTGAAACTTGCTGTGTGTAAGTCGACTAAACGTGTTATTTACGCATGCACAAATATACATTTATATCTTTTTAAGTTTTTATATGCGTATGGATGTGGCTCAGATAATAACGAATAATACTAGAGAGCTCTATTTTGGTTTTCATTCTAGCTGATGGCACCCAAGTAATTTTTTTTAACTCTTGAAATTAATACTATACATTAGGTACAATATAATAATTAATCGAGAATTGGCTCTATAATAATGCGAAATCTGCATAAATTAAAATATGTAAGCATATTTTACGACTGAGCAATGCAGGCTAGTGGTTTTATAAAAATGGTTCGATGCGATGCCAAAGATATTACATGCTGAAAAACAAAAGCTTACAGAAATGAAGGAATTCTTGGTTTCCGGCTAAAGGTCACTTTTCCCATGATTAGGAAATTGTGAAGGTCGAGTACAAAATAGATAATAAAATGGCCTCGTTATCGTTGTCAAAGTTAGGGGTTAGGGTCAGAATCGGTAATTAGACAGATAATTACTGAAACGATGCGTAATGGGGCAGGAGAGAGAATAGCAGAGAAAGTTACATTGGCAAAACTCAAAGATGAACACAACCCAACTGGCCGATCCCACTTCAAATTAAGGCTTTATTGAAGGAGATATAATAAAAACAAGCGGACTCTACTCGCCGTTGGCCGGGAGTGTTTTAATTTTTATTTTGCTTTGTTTAACCTATGGAGTGCCCCCCCCCATGTTTTTGGAAACCAAAGACTAACAATTCGTGTGTGTGTGTGTATATATATATATATATATACACACACACACACACACACACACACGGTGACCCCCCCCCCCCCAAAAAAAAAAAAAACAGGACATTCAATTGTTTTTCTGAGCATTTTACAGTCAACGGAGAAAAAAAAGGCTAAAAACCCTAGTGTTTTGATGTGATGTTTTGAATATAATGAACTATGACCAAAGTTTCATTTAATTCTGACAAAACACTAAGAAACGGGGCCTGATTAGAGATGAGGCACGTTTTTTTGGGGGGGTCACTCTGTGTTTGTGTGTGTGTATATATATATACACACACATAAAAAACACTGTATAAAAACAACACTAGCGAATAAATACTGTGAACTTAAAGAAAGCTGACATTCGCCGTCGAATGGAAAATAATGAGACAAGCTACCACGTGCAGACATTTAGACGACCCATGTAAATTATGCCTCCATGAAAAATTTGCTATCCTGTACTTTAAAGAACCCCAAAATCTATTAAACTGTAGACGAGAAATAGCAAACAACTGTGTTCACAAAATAAAACTTACTCTAGTATAGCGATACAAAATAGCTTTTAAACTAACAATAACAATAGAAAACTAACAATAACAATAGAAAACTAACAATAACAATAGAAAACTAACAATAACAATAGAAAACTAACAATAACAATAGAAAACTAACAATAACAATAGAAAACTAACAATAACAATAGAAAACTAACAATAACAATAGAAAACTAACAATAACAATAGAAAACTAACAATAACAATAGAAAACTAACAAATAAATTAAATAAACATGAATATACATAAACGATCACAAACACACATATATATATGTGTGCATGTGTGTGTACACATATATATATATATAAATTAAAAAAAAGGAAAAGATCTACCTTAAACCACTAACCTAGTTCTAAAACAGATCCTTTGTTCGATAAAATGCATGCCCATTGGCTGATAGGAAGGGGCGCGCCGGATACTAGAAAATCTAAACATATATAAAAACAAGAAGCAACCACAGAATTCGCGCATAAGCCTGACGAATCCTATAGTGGATGAAACGCAGAATATTCAGTGTAACTTAATCGCCATATATGCGGACTGTAGGGAGTGTGGAGCCACCCTTTAATTGCCATTGCTCCCAGGTCCACTCTGACCAAGAGTGGTAGTACCTGTTAGGGTCCCAACTATGGGTTAAATAGAAATCAACTTGAAAATAACAAATACATTCTATTAAAAAATCTTTCTTCAAAATCTTTGGATTCGGCATTAAATAACCTGAAAAGGGTTGATATGCCGTAAAACAACCAACCAACCTATTTAGGTTATCAAGGAATTATTTTTCCTAAGAAATATTTCTCTTATTTTTAGAACTTAAATAAAAAATGTTTTTTTTTATTTTACTTTTTAAAACAGTATTTTATGTACACTTGTTTTGCCGCTCTGTAGTTTGATTTATTTGGGCTGGAACCTCCAACCATAGGTTTTATGGGCAAGTGCCTATAACATTGCGCTACCAGCTCCTGCTAATATTTATTTTTTTATCGCTTTGAAACTTTTTATAGCAAATGATATCAACAGGAGCCCCCGTAGCATAATGGTGCACACACTCGACTGTAGAACCTATGATTTGAGGCCTGAGCCCTAATAGTCAAACTAAGCTGATAAGCTGTAGAATAGCAAAACACGTATGTAGAATGCGGTTTTAAAAAGTAAAATAAATGTAATTTTTTCCCCCGTTTTGGAAATCGCTATAAACAAGCCACTTAATGTAAGACCTCTAAAAAAATATTACGTTTTTTAAATATAGCCAATGTTAAATATTAGATGGATAGATTCCAATTCAGAAAGCCACAATTCCGCAAGTCTAGCAATCTGAGGGAAGAAACTATAAGACTTGAAGGCTTTCTGGCATCTAAGAATCTCCAGGAGTGGGATTTTGTTGCTTGTAGAGGTGGTCGGAAGTATGTACATTAAGAGTGTAGAAGTGCTCAGTTCATCAAAACACATCCCATTAAAATACTAGTAAAACAGGCACAACGACACATTGTGCAGTGATGGGACAGGTTAGAACTTGGCAGATAGTGCGGGGCCTATTAAATTTGACATTTTATTTAACTCTGTCTAAAAGTGAGACTAGTGCTAGATGCACATTCTTTACAGCAGCCTTGGCAATGTCCTCAGTGCACGTGGTCATTACCTTCTTCAATCGTGAAAGTTGATTTACTGCTGATCGCTTGGAACGCCCATTCTGGGGAATGTCAAATAGTTCGTCCATTGTTATTCTTGTCCTCAAGCAGTGACCCCCTCCGTGGGGAGATGGTGTTTCCCTACTTTCTGACCTTGCGCCACATCCTGCCAGAGTGCGAAACCAATAAATAAAACCTGGCCTCAATTTTTTATTTTTTATTTTTTTTTTTTTTTAATTTAAAACTGAAAATTGCCTTAGTCGAGCTAATCTATGAATTGGTTATTTTATTCTGGGGATAATCCGTTTAAGGGGTTAATCACGCTTAATCTGTAATCTGATAATTCAGTAGGTTCAGAAAGGTTGAGCAGTTTAACAGTATAAGTTATTCTAACAATCTGAAAATGTTTCTGTTGGTTCATATACAAAATGTAAATGTAATGCAGATTCTTTTTAATGGTTCGGTTCTATTTCGTTTATTTCGTTTATTTGGACTACTGTGCCCATCTTTATATCTTGTCGAACTCGGGAATCTGCACGGAATTTCTGACGATCCATTCAAAGCAAACAGTTCCTATTTTCGTTCTCTTGAAAATCTTTCTGATTTCCTTTTATGTATTTTTATTTATTTATATTTTTGCAAAAAAATGTAAAATCTTATTAAAGCAGAGATTCTAAAGATGAATTTCGTCATACATATCTATATCTAATGTATCTGTCTGTCTCCAAATTTTCAAACTATATCTTTTCCAAAATTTGCTGTGCTAGGGGCCTCAAATGATTGGATTGTTTTATGGACCGTTCTTTTATGGGTCTTTAGCCGATTAAAATGGTTTTTTTAAGGGGTCAAAATTGCAAGAATCGTTATACATTTTGTACATTCATCTTAATTTTTAATCAGTTCATATGCGCGTCACGTTGGTACTGTGGTAACGTCACCAGCTTTGAATGCTACAATTTTAAAATGTTGTCACTGTTACTGGAGAGATACCGGACTATGATTATTGACTTCCTGTGCCCACAAATTCAAAATAAGCCTGGATTATGGTTCCAACAAGATCGGGCAACCGCACATACTGTGAGAGACATCATGGCATTTCTCAGGCAATGTTTTGGCGACATTATCTCTCACTATGGCAATGTAAAATGGCCATCACGTTCCCCAGACTGGACTAGCCCCGACTTTTTCTTTTGGGGATATCTTAAAGAAAAAGTCTAACAAACCCCAAATCTTGCAAGAATTGAAGGAAAACAGGCTGAAAATTGGCAACATTTAAGACATTATTTTTCATAAATGAAGATAGTTGAATTTTTCATTTTTTTCTTTTTTTTTTTTTTTTTTTTTTTTTTTTTTTGTGTGTGTGTGTGTGTGTTTCAAGTAGTTCTCTAAAAAAAAAAAAAAAAAAAAAAAAAGTTGAATGAAAAACTGAAACATTTTGTCAAGTGGTTCTTTTAATTTTCTGGAAAAAAAAAAACAGGAAACCAAAACACCAGAGAGATACCGCCCTCCACCGCCTCATTAGAGTATAGTAAGTGGGTTGGTATAGAAACTGAGCAGAAGAAGGGGGGGGGGAACTACCATTGAGAAAATTTGAGGTTTCAGATGAAGTTGTTGCTAGAAACTTCTCAGCTGTCAGCCGCTCACAGACTTCCTCTTTAATTCCACTAATTTTTATGGCACCATCTTTTTCTCGTTTTTACCATTCCTGAAATAATGATTGCCAGTTACTCGAAATTCTTACGCTGTTTGCGAGTATAAACATATGTGTAACCAGGTTGGCCTTTTTTAAGGTCAAATCTGTTTTTTGTTCTGTTTTTTTGTTGTTTTTTTTTTTTAAATCTTAGTTTATACTTCAAAAATCGTGGCGTAATTTTTAAATTATTTTTGGCTTGAACTTCTGCATTTTTAAAAAAATTTTAATATTTTTACATAAAAATCTATTTGTTAGCAATTATCAAAAATATAATTTTAAGATAAGTTACAATTAATTTTAATCCCTTAATGGAAATTTGGCATACTCACATTGAAACACTGGTTTTTGTTACATCACTGAAGTTAAGCAACGTTGGGCCTTGTCAATACGACATGGGTGACCATTTGAGAATACTAAAAAAAACTGTATTAAGTTAAGTAACGTTGAGTCTGGTCAATACAAAATGGGTGACCATTAAAGACCAGATGTTGTACCTATTTACTATGCCTCCCCACGGGACAGTTAGACACCAGGGTCGTTTTTTAACGTGGAGAAAAGGTACAAAAATAAAAATTGTCTCAGTCGTGAAGGATTTCTCCTCCACCGAAAGAGAACAAGAAATGGAAGTGCAGATGTGGTATATGGGGTGACAGAGCAACACTTCCAAGCAAAAAAACACAAATGCCATCATCTCCTCCTCTGCCCGAGACATACATGTGACTGGGGACTACTTTAGGTGTATCAGAAATTTCGTGAAAATAGTGAATAATTCCACCCCATCTTTCCAAGCTTATAACTCCTCGAAAAATGTAATTCAAGCCCCAATTTTTTTTTCAATTAAAGGAGAAAGGACCAAGGTTTTGTTAACAAAAAAAAAAAAACAACAATGTGTGTTTTTTTTTTTTTTTTTTTTTTTTTTTTTAAAAAAGGTTTTAAACTTCGGACTTTACAGGTAAATTTCTAAAAAAAAAAAAACAAAAAAAAAACGGATAGGCCCAAATCTAGACAAGCACCCATATTTTTTTTTTATTATAACGGTTATCATTTTGTTATAAAGAATGTTTGACTAAAACTTCTATTTTTATATTTGCTTTAAAAAAAAAAAATGCATTATATACAGTGTTGGTAATCCGCATCTTTAAATTTGTCTGACGTAATTTCTGCGGAATGGTAAGTTTGGGTGGGGACTGTTATGAGACCTTCCGAGATGTTACATCTTTTTTTGAGAGGGGTACCATACATAAAGAAGAAATTGTCACAATTCGCTGTTCATTAGAAAACTCAACAAATATATACTAGCTGGCAGATCGACGTTGCCCGGTCATACAATATCCTTAAACGTATTTAATTTATACAGATTGCATATATATATTATAGAATCCATCCTGTATTATATTCCGAGGAATAATTTGCTCGGTGGACTAATACGGGAAAAAAATTTTTTTTTAAATAATGATGCTGTTCATCAAATTCTATCTGTTTGTCTACGATATCATGTCGGTTGATATTTGGGCTTGACAATGAATGCCCTGGAAAAGTAACTTCTGACTAATATTTAGTTTTAAAATATTCAAACGAAGAAATGATTTGTGTCAATTTTAAATCGTACTTTTCTTTTATCGTAAATTGAATTCATTAAAAAAAAAAAAAAAAAAAAAAATTGTGAGGTGCACCCGGTTTTGAACGGAGGGGGGGGGTCATTCGATCTGTAGCCGAATGCTCTACCTCTAAGCTATATACCCAGATTATAATAAATCTGTCTTTTAAGGAAAAATGATGTGCTGAAATTTTATCTCCCTTGCCAGTGTAACGTAAAACATTTCCTTGTAATTTTTTTTTTTTTCTACAAGAGAAAAACTATTTTAAGATCAGATTTATTTTTTCTCGATAATTATTGGATAAATTTCTGTGCAAAACATATCTAAAAACACTGCCAGACATATAAATTATCTCTGTGAAATTTGCAAACGATAGGCTTGGCCGTTTTGGAAGTTTGAGGAAGGAACTCGCACACGCACTTTTGTATAATAGAGATGTACCAGGAGAGAAAAGTGCAACATATTTCTATTAGAACTTCTCTTTATCATTCTCCCATTTACTTCTTTCCCTATCTCCCTCTTTTCTATACATCTTATTTCTCTCTCTCTCTCTCTCATATATATACTTAATTTGGCTGAAAAAGGCAAAGCTCGCGGTTTGTTTACAAACAATCGTTTGAGCACTTTACAAGTAGCGGACGGATGTTTATTTAAATAGACATTCGGACAGATTAGTTGCGGGCACCGGCTTCCATGGTGAAGGGGTAGAACTGCCGACTGTCATCACGACGGTTCTAGGTTCGATCCTCGGCTTCGGATAGGTGCTAGTCTAGCGGCACTGATGAGTTGTGATACAACGAAACAGGATTGTATGTCGATGACTACAAATATATTTTATAATATATATATATATATATATATACACACACACAGAATGAAGAGAATTCAACATATGGAAAAAAAAAATATATATATATATCGGTTATTTCCCCTTAATAGCCTCTATGCCAGTTTAGTCAAAGAATAAATCTAGTTTTTTTTTTTTTTTTTTTTTTTTTTTTCCAAATTTTAGATATTAATTTCGGGTAAAGCTGATTATGAATATGCCAACTTTGTATGTCTTTGTTTTGTAGTTTTCTTACTTTTTAGCCTCACACAAAATAATTATTTTACGCTATTCTTAAATTTTATAAATTGAATGATTCCTACCTTACCAAAGTGTCATCGGTGATCACATGATCCTCTCCTGGCTTTGATTGTTGTATTACTTTTCTCCTCTCTCTCTCTCCTGCATGCCTTAACGTGTCTCAAAATATCTGCCACAAAGCAATGTGTCCAACAAAAAATCCTCCCAAACTCCAAGCAACCACTATCTTCAGACAATTCTCACCTGGAACTGTAGAGATTCAACGGCTCTATCCACTTAAATAAATAAACGTGGATTTATAAAACCAAAAAATCCAACCTTGATAGCCCTTTGGGGCCCGTGGCACAGTGGATAGACGTTGAATCTCTATGGTTCCAGGTGAGAATTGTCTGATGATAGCGGTTTCAATCCTGCCCAAAACCGGCCAGAGGCTTACTTGGTCAAAACGTGATGAGACAACAACTATGGAAGGCAGTAATTGCTGTGGATGCTGTCAGGAGATTCAGAGTTTCTATCATCGCGGTTACTACCTGACGAAGGCCAGAGAAATAGTTGGCTAAAACGTCATAAAACAACTAATGAAGATGAGGATAATAATCCGCAATAAATAAATTAATAAATAATACTCATCTCAATAATGAATTTCAATTAAAAAATATACATAGTTCAGTTGTTGTAAGTACAGAAAATATACCCGAGCTCAGACCAAAGCCTAAAGAGTGAGTCAAGCATGACCATTAGGCCAGCTTGACACAATCTTTAAAGTGTTTTCAAACCTACTTATTCCTAACAAAGGGGCTGTCATGTGAGCGATTCGTACATGTGCAGTCATGAAACAGTTGACCAGCAGATAAAACTCTGATTAACCTTTAAGTACCAATTTTTCAATTTTGACCACTTAGCAGCCCTTTTTCCCCAGAGGAAACTCAGTTTTCCATATGTTTGAATACCATATATACCAAATTTTAAATGTAGAGCAAAACTTTAAGTACATAGGTTGAGCAGTGTCCTCGCACACATCCTCGTGTGTGTGTGTGTGTGTGTGTGTGTCTCTCGAGTGATTACTGTATTGCCAGGCATGTGTAATCAATCTAAAAATGCAGATAAAGCCCGCTTGAATCTTTATATATTATGTTGATGAAAAAAAAAAAAAAAAAAAAAAATGATTGCCGACTGTATTTACTGGAAAGGTCCTATTCGTGGGCTTGAACGACTTTTGAAATATTTTTTCCAACGCGCTGATGAAGCTCAAATTTGTGCAAATTATAATTTGATGAACAATTATATTCTTATATGCTAACACTAGGGGCTGAAACAATCGTACACAATGTTGTCACAAAAGAAGTTTCTGAAAATGAGTAAAAACTTGCGTATCTATTATTCATTTGGAATTTTTTATTTTTTTTTATTTTTTATTTTTAACCTAATCCATCGATTTTATAGTGTCTTCTGTCTTATTTTAGGTCAAGCTTGTATTTTCTGATATGTTAGATAGATTTCCACTTTTTTTTTTTCTTTTTTCATGGATAATCTTTCTTGAAATTGAGAGCCAAACAACGGTCCATTGTCATCGCTTTTTCATTTTTTTTTTTTTTTTTTTCATCCTGTTTTTTTTTTTTTTTTCATCCTGTTTTTTTTTTTTTTTTCATCCTGTTTTTTTTTTTTTTTTTTCCTACAAACTTACCATTGTTTTTCCTCAAAAAAACTTATCTTTTGTTCCCATCTACGAATTACTCGGAATTCTATTTTATTTTTTTCACTTTCTCTTTAGGATTTTCTTCTACTCTTCCTAGTAATAATTGTCATTAAATAAGTGGTTTTTATTTTCTCATAAAAATGTTAACCAAACAAATCAATCGCCTCATTTAATACAAGTGTTACATAAAAATATTGTGATTCCTGTTTGGGCATGTCAAATTATGTTGTGCAGAAGAAATGTTATTGTGGAACGCATTGTGAAAAGATGGGCAACAGTCGGGCAAATCTCAGTGAAAAACTTTGTTCATGGAAGTTCCATTTAGTCTTAAATATACAGGATGTAAGAAAAATTTAGATTTCTAGTAAATAAAACCAATTTTTTATTAAATTATTTCCTTTCTCTTTTCCTTTTTTCCTTCTCTCTGTCTCTCTGTGTATCTCTCTCTGTATCTCTCTCTGTCTCTCTCTCTCTCTCTGTATCTCTCTCTCTCTCTCTCTGTGTATCTCTCTCTCTCTGTCTATGTGTGTGTATCTCTCTCTCTCTCTCTCTCTCTCTCTCTCTCTCTCTCTCTCTCTCTCTGTCTGTCTGTGTGTGTGTGTCTGTCTCTATGTGTGTGTCTGGAGAAAGAAGTGGCTTACCGTTAAAGCGGCTGCATATTTGTGCATGCAAAGCACAAATTGAGAATCAAGATGGCGCCCGCATGCGTTTATGTGGAAAAAAAAGTCTCTCGGGATCTCAGAATCTCGTACCGTGATTCCATAAATAACGAGGAAAGGAAAGCGGGAGGACGGACGATTTTTAGTCACTAAAGCGAACGGACGTGTGTAAAAGAAGAGGTAGAAGAAAAGAGTATGGTGAACGAAACAACGACTCGGTTGAAAGTAGTTCTAACAAACACAAGCTATTTCGGCATGACGTCAAGATTTGACCCCAAGCTAATTCCCCTGTTTGATGGCAGTAGCACTGATCACTCAGTGCAGGAATGGGTGGAAAAAGCAGAATTAATGTCAGCTCAGTGGGGTGAAGCGTATGGAATGCGTGGTCCCAATGCGCCTCACTGGGGGAGCATATGCAGTATACCAGCAGTTTGCTGATAAGAAAATAGATTTTGCCTGCATCAAGCGTGCCCTTTTTACAGCATTTGCGTTAGATCCAGTTACTGCATGGAAGGAATTCATGGCCCGAAAATTACACCCCGGGGAAACAGTGGATGTGTATCTGGCTGAGCTAAAAAAAGCTATCGGTCCTTTGTGGAAAGATGGTAGGCCATTTCCCTGTGTGCGGTTGGCTCAGGGTGGCCGTGGCGGCCATAAAAAGACGTGCAACAGCCGTGTCGTCGGGATGTGACGATGCAGTACATGTCACCCTAAGGAGCATGCTGACAGAGACTGTATCCAGGGTGACCAGTGATGACCCCGTTCAGGGAAAGTGGTGCGTCAGCGGGAATGAGTTCACGGTCTGGGTGGATGCTAGTTCACTGGCCCTTGGAGTTGCCCTGGCAGTTAATGATTCCATTATTGAAGATGCCTGTTGGCTTCGGCCAGAGAGTGATTCAAGGCACATAAACCTGGCCAAACTTGATGCCACATTGAAGGGCGTTAACTAGGCGCTTCAATGGCAAGCCAAGGTTCTATATATCATGACTGACTCGGCATGCACTCATCGATGGATAACCGATGCATTAAGTGGAAGAGCACGGCTGACGACACGAACATCAAGTGAGATGTTAATTCGAAGACGGCTTGCCACCTTGGTCGACACCATCACAGAGTACGGCCTGACTGTGGACGTGGTGTTGATCAGGTCTGCGCTCAACAGAGCAGATGCTCTGACAAGAGTCCCTCAACGATGGCTTCTGGCTGGTGCTCGGAGAGATTCTGATAATCTGCAAAACACATGTGCAGCAGTTGTGTGTAATGTGGATGCAGTGCGCATCATGGACATTCATCGACAGTATGGACATCCTGGCATCAACGGACACTGTACTTTGTCAAGATGATTGATCCAGGAGTAAAAAAAAAAAAGATATCCGAAGAGTGGTGGAAAGTTGCGAGGCCTGCCAATCCATCAACCCAGCTCCAGCACGATGGAAGAAAGGGGAGTTGGGAGTGAGTAGTAAG
>NC_136503.1:108819347-108971847 GCF_053919585.1 Euprymna scolopes
GCGCGTTCGCAAGTCCTAGATATTATGATTTAGATGATATATAAAAAGTTCTAAAAAAAATAACCCCCCCCAAAGAACCCCTCACAAAAAAAGCCTTTGCTGAACATACATAAAATGGGCACATACATTTTGCCTTTTGTATGTATAGATAGATTATTACAAAGCCTATACTGATTATTCTATTGTTACCAAAATATAATAGTGATTTCAAATGTTAAAAAAATGATTACTTTAGTGCCATCAGTTAGAATTGAACCAAAACAATCTAAATCTATCTATTTATATATAAAAACTAGCCTTGGTACTTTATGTGCTTGGCAGTGTTCTTAGATAGATTTTACACCGGAATGTCGATAAATATCAATCAAAATAAACTGATGAAAAAAAAACAAGCTATTTTGATCAAAGTTAACATCTTACACAGCCTAACATCACAAATGCATTTGAGAAGTTTTATTACCACACAAACCGAAAGCCTCCACATATAAAATTAGCAGTGGGTTCTTGGATTTGGCAGGGACGCGTTCAAAATGAACGTTTCTGCTTAGAGCACAATACTATAATACTTGACTTTTGTATTTTTAACTTTAATTCAAGCCATTATATATATAAAAAATTTTTTATAAAAATCAACAGTAGGTTCTCTTCAGTGCAATGTAGACTACAAGGTATTGTGAATTATCTCACTGCAAGAGGCATGTGAGCTTCCTCCTGGTGCACTGCAATTAGTTCCAAATTTGAGCAGACAATTGATTTGATTAAAAAATGGCCGCTTTCACCAGTTTCAATGACAAAAATATGGGAGTGTAAAACATTTGATCATTCAATCCTAGGCAATGTCGGGTCAACCTGCTAGTAGATATACATTTGCTCATGCCTAAAATTATCTTGTTTAGTCAACTTGCTAAGTATCAATTTATTTTTTTTATTTATTTATTTTTTTTTTTCTTTCAATTTTGACTTTTGGCAGCAATTTTTACTGTGTTTTTCAACAGGTCTGAATCTCCTACATATCAGGTCCTGGATATGACCTAAAACTAGATCCGATGGTGAGGCCCCAACTTGCGGGCTTTGGGGTGTGTGGAGTTACTCTTTAATTGCCATTGCTCCCAGGTCCACTCTGACCCGGAGTGGTAGTACCTGTTAGGATCCCAACTATGGGTTAAATAGAATCTGACCTAAAAAAAATATACTCCATTAAAAATCGTTCCTCAAAATAACTAGATTCGGCATTAAATAACCTGAAAAATGTTGATATGCCGTAAAACAAAAACAACCAACCTACATATCAAGTTTCAGTTCTGTAGAGTAACAATTGTTTGATAGATTGTTCCTCACACACAGCCAAATAAGGTCACACACACACACATATATATATATATATATATATATATATATATATATATATATATATAATAATAATTATTTCAGCCCTTTTAAGAACTATACTTATTATTGAGCACGTCAAAGTGTAATCAGTTGCAGATCATGTTATAATCATTAAATCACTCTGGACGGACATTTCGACATTTAATAAATTTTTTAAATTTCAACTGCATTTCTCACGGTAAATGTTGGCCGTGTGGTTTATTCCTTGCTAAGGGTCTGAGATGGCTCCATGGCCGGGTTCGAATCTCGTGACTCTCTGCACTGATGATTCCTGAAAGGATGAAACACTAGTCTGTGCATATTGTAAAAATGCTATTATCATTATATTATAGCATGATCACAAAAGCTAAGCAATGATGAGCCTGGCCAATACCAGAATGTAGAAATTTTCAGATTGGTATGTGGAGGCGCGTTTAATCCACTGGGAGAGATGCCCCCCCCCCACCAGTCTTCATTAAGACCTTCATCTAGAAGGAACGCTGATGTAAAACCTGAAGTTTATTGTCTTCTCTGTCTTGTGGTAACTATTGCACTGAGAGATTTAGCAGTTGTACCAAAAAGTGTGGTTGGTTCTGCACAAAGCCTTCATCACTATAGAAAAAGTCTGCGGATTTCCAAATAACTTTGTTGTGGTGAACCTCCTACGTCAAAATCGAAGGGAGTATCTCATATATAAAAATCTCTCTAATCACTGATACTGTGAAATCTATTTTAAAGTCTATTAGCTGCTGATTTTTTAAACCTGTTACTTTTCGTGCTCGCATTTTTCTATTGTAATCCATTATTTTTCCAGGTTTTCAATAAATTCACATTTCTTTTCACCCTATAAACATAACGTACACATGTAATAACAATGTGCGACACTCGTCTGCTTTCAATAAAATCCCCCCAAATATCTCCCTTTCATGCTTCCCTTCTGTTTCATGTGTTACTTTTCTATTTGCGAGAGCAGTGAATTAGTAGCAACAGTAGTCGTTGAAACCATGTGGTTGCTATAGAAACCAGTCATAAAAAAAAGCGTCGCTCACCTTACATATTTCTACGATTTTGAACACCAGAAAATTCATAACTTTTGTTTTATTGAACGAAAATGGAAAAAAAATGTTTTCACAATATCGCTGAGAATTGTTTGAAATTAGGTTGAAAAATGAGTGAGCGGTTAAGCTTTAAAGCAGTTCTAGATGATTAAAACTGCCAATTAACCATATATTCAAGCACTGTTGTGTTTGAATGATATATATATGGAAATGTATAAAAAGGAATACGAAAAGTATAAAAGTTTATAACTTTTCTTTATTCGTTTTCAATTGGTGACGTGCAGGAATACAAAATATTATGAAAAAAAAAAAATTAAAAAAACCTTTTTACAAGTACATAATTTTCGACCGATCCTTCAGTCTTCATCGATGTGGTGTGTGTGTGTGTATATATATATATATATATATATATATATATATATATATATATATATATATATATATATATATAATTTGTCTCGGTAATACTGTGAAAGTCTAATAGCTACTAATTTTCTTTTTCTTTTTTATAAAAGGCCTTTAAAAAATGCTCTGAAACGGCTTTTAGTAATTGTTTTTTGGTTAATTACAAATTAAATGATACTTCAACATATTTGTCATTGTCTTTTTTTATTATTCAATTCCTACAGAATCATAATTTTTTTTAAAACTTTTTAATGACTCTTTTGTTTTTAATTAGTTTTTCTAGGCTGTTTTGTGTGTTCGCTACTTGCATTAGTCTGTTATTATGAGAGTTAAAGTTGCTTATTGTATCTTTGTAGATATATATCCGGCGATATATATATATATATATATATATGTATATATATATATAAAGAGAGAAAATCTGTATTCTTTTCATTTACTATCTAACCGCTACCCCTACATTTCAATTTTTTTTCTCTAGTCTTTTTATGAGACTCTTTCCTATCCTAACAATGAGGACCCCTCCCCCATCTCGTTTTTATTCCTCCCTTCTTGTCCATCGGTCCGTATATTAATACACCCTCATTATTCTCATCTCGGCTACAACAAATCGATTTCGTTTTTCTACCACAAAAACTAGAAACCCTATTTAATTGGATTCCAATGTCGGCACTTCCTATCCTTCCCTACGCAGAAACAATAACCATTCAGCCTCTTCCTACCCTAAAAATAACCCTACCTCGCATTATTAGTTAACCCATCGGAAGAATAGAAATCCAAATCTATGGATAGGAAGCATTCCTGGAATGTCTTCTCTTCAAGTACAACTGAATCGGCCAGTTTAGGCACATGGCTAATTTCTTCAGGTTTTCAACAGGATTGTAAAATGTAAGTCGAGGGGGGGGGGCTTTGTAAATGTTTGGGGATGGGGTCATCATCATCATCATGATGCAGTCTTGATTATGACTAGTTGGGACCTCAGTGCTTTATCCCTCGGTGTTGTCGTAGTCTCACTCAGACACCCTCTGGGGTGGGGTGGGGTGGGGTGCTCTGTTGATGTTGCGAAGGTCGAGGGTGATGCTCTGTTTACAGAGTTGGTGGGGGGTACTCTAGATGTTTCAAGAACCAAAATAAAAACGCAGTCTGAATATTAACATCCTTTAAAGTAAGGAGCTGAAGTTGGATGATTAGGAATTCTAGGAGTCTGACCTTTTATACCTTCCGCCTCAACAATTCTGGTTTCTGATGCAGGGTAAGTGTAACGTATGTCAAGAACTATTTTAATCTCAACCTTTTACAAACTTGTCAATGGGGCAACAAATTTGCCAACTGCAACCTCATGCAGAAGGGTTTCCCCCACTTTTCTAGAAAACTTGGTGGGGGAGGAGCACCTGTAAGCCATGGGTGGCAACCCATGGTGCTTTAGGATAGGATCTTGGTGGCTAAGAAATTCATGATCTCATGATTTGCAATAATTCAGTTCGATTTGACAGGTCGGAGAGACACAATATGATCAATTGGCAGTTTAAGCCATGCCTTAGTATCTATAATTTTTATCGCTAACCGTATTATTATTCAATCTGATTCTTCTAAAAATAAAAATAAAACTTTATTTTTCATCCCAAATATATACTAGTTAGTGGCTGAGGGCCAATCCTGTTGAAAATGGATTACCACTGCTGAGGAATAGTGTTTACCAGGAATATAATTATCCTACCTATAGAATTACATCTGATAACTTTATTCTGCATTAGAATAACTAAGATGGTTGATATACTGTAAACCAAACCAACTGTTTGCCGGTCGTTTCAAACAGCTGTCTTGACCCGTAGTCAATGATGACTGTGACAATAATAGTCGTCATTCATTTCTTTATTTTTAGTTGTTTCACGACGTTTCAGCCAACTATTTCTCTGGCCTTCGTTCGGTGGTATATATTTAATTGGAATGTTTGAGATGAGTATTATTTATTCATTGCGGACTATTAGTTGTCATAGTCATAACAGTGTATTGATGGCTTTCTTTAAAAAATTAGCTAATTTGCATATTGATTTAAAAAATGAGATCTCATTAATTTACTACTGGTTATTACTCAACCTTTTGCTGTTGATATAAGTTCATTTTGCTTGGAGTGGCACACAAATCTCAACTGACCATGAAATACGCAGAAAACCAATTACATTCCTCATTGCCCATATTCTGGAATATATATATATATATATATATATATATATATATATATATGAGAGAGGGGGGTATTAAGTTCTCTCGCTCTGCAAGAACTGAGAAACTACAGTCGAAAAGTGGAATTGAGAAGTCAGCACACGAGGAGAGGCACTCTGGCCTGCAAAAAGTAACTGGACAGCAATAGAATCCTCCCTTAAAGATAGGAGGCAATGCCTGGGAGAGTAGACCTCCTAGAACTGTACAGAATCGGCATTACACTGCAATCAACAGGGACCAGCTCATTATAGGAATGGTCTAATCTTTGATTTTGGGAACCGAGGATAAAAATCTCTAACCATTAGAGAAGGATTTTTATCCTTTGTGGGTGGAGGGTGATTTTCATATTTGGCCTTAACTTATGATTTGAATTACACCCCCTTTTTTATGAAGTTCGTTATATTTTCGTTTGGTGTCAGTCCCCGACCCTCATCATTGCTGACCTAAAACTGAAAACATTCCTTCCTTGTTTTTTTTTATTTATTTTTGTTTGTTATTACCACATACCACCGTTCGGCTGAAATTAACTAAAACGAACTGGAAGAAGTCACTGGTCTGTCTGTTCGTCCGTTCAAAGAAAATGAGGAAACGCCGTCTCGTCTTTCAGTTTCTACTTATTCAAATGCAAGACGTAAAAGAAACATTTTTTTTTATTCTTTTCGTTTCTTTCAATGGTGGGTGTGTTCTCCTTAAACCCCTTCCACTACCAACCCCTTTTAGTCTCTTTTCTGTTGTTTTTCTACGATTATTCCACTCAGACCGGCGTTCCTTGCCCCCAGGAATATATTTTTAGAGTTAGGGTTCTCCTCACGTTTCTGGCTATCATTATTTTTTATTTGTTCGTACCGAAAGCTTTCGCTCCTGCCTCTCTTCCCCAAAAATATATTTTTTCTCCATCATTTGCAGTCGTTCATCTGGCGGCAAATCGACCCTTTGGTTTCACATCTTAAATATACAAGGTCCGTCTGTCTCTGTCTTCGCGTCCGTCTCTGTCTGTGTACGTGTGTATATCTCTCTCTCTCTATATATATATATATATATATATATATATATATATATATATATAATCTCGCTCTATCTCTCTCGCTCTCTCTATATCGCGCACACACACGCACACGCACATTTAAAGACAAACTTTCCCATAACGTTACGCCCTGCATTTTCTTGGCTAATTTTTTTTTTTTTTTTTTTTTTTTTCGCAAAATGAATTCCATTCGATAAAATTTAACGAATATCAATTTTCTATATTTGCGAAAATTGAGAGAAAAAAAAATAATCCCGTCTGGTGAGCCCGTGGGAATTTCTTATCTCAAACGAAAATGGGTCTTATCTTATAATCACTAACTTTGTAGATTTCTGAATCTAGTTTGTGCGACATTCTCTGCATGTGATTAAAACGCTCGGATATACAATACAAAGGAAAGGTCACAAACCAGATTCGTTGCACCAATTTAATGAAATTGTTACGATTTTTTTTTTCCATTTATTTTATTTTTTCTTTTAAATTTTTTTTACACAATGGAGATTTTGTGTATGTAGCCTTCCAATTATGTTTTAATATTTGTTTACATAGAACCTAGTGGCAATTGCAGCATATGGGGGCTACTTTGATAGACTAGATTTTTTTTTTTTTTCAGGGTGGGAGGGGGTCTTCATTAAAATAGCGAGATGCGAGTATTGAATTTCAAGTGAAACCAATGATTTCTACGAAATTGTCATGTCACGATAATGAACATATAAAAAAAATTATGAAAAACGAGAAGGTAGAAAATTAATTATCAAGGTCAGCTGTCAATATTTTGTGTCCACTATCATTATCCAGAACTGCCTTGACTCGCCTGGGCACGGAGTTATCCAAAACTTCACCGGGAGCCAGTGGAATGCTCTTCCACTCCTCTGTGATGACATCATGGAGCTGGCAGATATTTGAGACTTTGCACAACTCCACCTTCTGCTTGAGGATCCTCCAAAGATGTTCTATTAGATTCAAGTCTGGAGACATGCTAGGCCAGTCCATCACATTTACCCTCAACTTCTTCAGCAACGTAGTGGTCATCTTGGAAGTGTTTGGGGTAATTGTTATGCTGGAACACTGCCTTATGACCCAGTTTCTGTAGAGAGGGGATCATGCTCTGCTGCAGTATTTTATAGTACATGTTGGAGATCATGTTTCCTTCAATGAAATGTAACTCTCCAATACCTGCAGCACTTATGCAGCCCCAGACCATGATATTCCTACCACCATGCTTGGCTGTAGGCATGACCCACTTGGCTTTGTACCCCTAATCTGGTCAGCACCACATATGCTTGATTCCATCAGAACCAAACAAATTAATCTTCATCTCACGAGACTATAGGAGTTTGTTCCAGTAATCAATGCGCTTTGTTGACATGTCTTCAGCAAACTGTTTGCGGGCTTTCTTATGCATCATCTTGAAAAGAGGCTTTCTCCTGGGTGACAACCATGCTCACAAATTTGATTTGCAGTGCAATGTATAATCTGAACACTAACAAACTGACCACCCCCACCCCACTCTGATTTTGGATATGACCTTAAACTATATCCGATGGTGAGGCCCCCGCTTGTGGGCTTTGGAGTGTGTGGATCCACCCCTTAATTGCCATTGCTCCCAGGTCCACTGTGACCTGGAGTGGTAGTACTTGTTAGGGTCCCAACTAATGGGTTAAATAGAAATCGACTTGAAAAAAAAAAAAATTCTATTCAAAAAAATTTTTCTTCAAAATCACTGGATTCAGCATTAAATAACCTGAAAAGGGTTGATATGCCGTAAAACAAAAACAACCAACCTTTGATCTCTACAGCAATGCTGACAGTACTCCTACGCCGATCTTTTAAAGAAAGTATTTGGATGTGATACTCAGCCTGTGTACTCAGCTTCTTTGGACAGCCTACTCTAGGAGTGTTCTGAGTGGACCCTGCTATTTTAAAAGACTGAATGATCCTAGCCACTGCTTTCTTGTAGCTTTGGCCATTTTCAATACATTTTTTAAGATCCTCAAAGTTCTTTGCTATGTGGTGCCATGTTGGAATTTTCAGTGACCAGAATGAGACAGTGTGAGAGCTGCACTACAAATTTGAACCTACCTGCTCCCTATGCAGACCTGGACCTAGTAACACTGAGTCACATGACATTTTGGAGGGAAAATAACAAGCAGTACTCAATTTGAATATTTAGAGGCCTAATTTCTTAGGGGTGTACTTACCTTTGTAGGCAGCAGTTTAGCTTTTAATGGTTCTATTTTGAATTATTTGGAGTGGAAAATAACGGTTATATAAGCGGCAAACTAACTACTTTTCATTGTGTCAAAGTGTCATTTTGACAGTGTTGTCCATGAAGAGATATATTTATATATCTCCAGAAGTGTACTCACTATATATATATTTTATATATCTCCAGAAGTGTACTCACTATATATATATTTATATATCTCCAGGGTGTACTCACTCAGTCGGCTCTTTTATATGACAGGAGTGCGTTCAAAATGATGGTTTCTGTTTAGAGCACAATTTAGCCATGATACTTGACTTTTGCATTTTAAACTATAATTCAAGTTGTCACATAATTTTATAAAATCAACAGTAGGTTCTCTACAGTGCAATGTAGACTACAATGTATGTTGAACTAAGTAACTGTGGGGAGAATTGAAAAATGGGTGATTTTACTGGTTTTGATGACAAAATATTGGCGGGTAAAACATTCGTTGTTCATTGATTCCCGGGCAACATCGGGTCTCTGTTCGTAAATACTAAACATATGTGAAAGTCTACTGGATAATCCATATCTCTCCCCACCTCGCGCCACTGTGAGATTAATAGGATTATCTTTAATGGTATTAACCCTGAAATGTTTTTAAATCTAGATTTCCCCCCCCCAATTACCCGACCTATTATAGACTCCTCTGATTTCTTGTGGGTGGATGTGATAGATAGCATTTTTTTCATCGCAAGCAAACAAATGCGATTATAAAACCTGCGAATCGAGTAAACTTATTTGTTTTTTCCATCCATTGAACGTTTAGTTCTTGTCCAGAATTCCCTCTATATTAAGCAAAAAAAAAAAAAAAAAAAAAAATCTGTATGATGTACGTATCCGTGACGAAACAAATATCATATTCCAAAAATCACGAAAACTGATAAATTTATTTTTATGAAGTAATTTTTAAGCGATTAATGTTTGAATGATCGAGTTTTTCTTTTTTTTTTCTTTTTTTAAATGGACAAGACAGTTGCTCTTCAGTTACTCCTAAAACTTGATTTTCTTATTTAAAAATAAAGCTACTTGATCAATTTACGTGATTTTTGGAGTATACTTTCGCTTTATCACGGGTCTGTACATTGTGTAGATTTTTATTTTTTATTTTTTTTAAATGTGTGGGAGAATCTTAGACAATGACCAAACATTTTAATTTCTTGAGTACATGGAGTGGGGGGGGACGTGCTAATATGTGTAATAGCCGTGACGATTGTGCATTTTTTTGTATGGCATATTCCAATTGGCGAATGCATTTTTCAAAGCTAGACTAGCAATGAAGCTTTTTAGCTTCGGAAATGGTTTTAATGCAATTTAGTTAGCAATGATCTCTGTTCCCAAAACCCTCTTTGTTTCACAGAAGTCTATCGCTAGCACTCTGAAAGTTGCTCGACTTAGCTCCAATCTGTTGTCTCTTTGCAAGACATTCATAGCCTGGATTCGTCTCACGTAGATGTCTGTTATACATGAGGCATTCAAAGTATACCACCGTTTTCAATCTGAAGCCAGATCCACAGTATCTTTCAAGTTTCTTTCCCTTGCGACTCTCTCGATTGTCAGCTCTGAGTTCATTTTTGGTCTTTTTCTATCAAGTGTTTATTGGAGTACTTGGTTAGCAATTCTCTCTGGAGTCAATCTTTTGATATGTCCGAACCAGCCTAGGCGTGATTTGTAGATTATTGATATTACCTGTTAGTGTGGTCTTTTACTTCTTGGCTGGTAGTTTAATCGGCGGATGTTTATTTTAATCCATCATATTGACTTAACTTTGGTACCGGTGTGATCCTTTTAATGTCCCCTCAAGTCATGTAAGAGATACAGTCCTTTGTTTCTGACTTTTTTTTTTTTTGCTTAAAGTAAACATCTGCCGTTTAATCGCTCCATTTGATCCCTACAGTCTTTTGTCATCCAACCACATATAAAAACTTTCCTTTCTTCCGTGTGCCTAGCGTCAAATCTGAATTTTCATGAACAAAGTTTCTTTCCAAAAATGTATCTGCATTTGAATTATTCAAACAACTTTACATCTTTGGTGTTATTCACACAATCTTTAATTTGAAAAAAATATTTCAAACTTACGTTGAATTTGGTCAATAGTTATTCAAGACCAATAAAGCTTTTTTTTTTTTTTTTTTTTTTTTTTTTTTTTTATATAATAAGAAAATCACTTATCAAGGCCTGAAGGTCCTTCGAGGATAAGGGTTAATGAATGTACAGTGGTAGTGTAGTAATCTTTAGTGGTGTAAGTTGGGTAGAATTTATTTATGCGAACGGCTCAGCAAGAACTTGTTTACATTGGACTTGAAGGCTACTGTGTTGTAGTTGGCTGGGAAATAGGCCAGTGGGATAGCGTTCCACAGGTGGGCAGTTCTAGGAAAAAGCTTTGTTCCTGGAATTTGCGTTTAGATTTAGGCACAGATAGTGGGGAACTTGTTGATAGTGTTTGTAGCTAGTCGAGTGTTCTTTGTGAAAGTTTGGTGCGGCGGATCATAGATAGAGGCTCAGACGAGCACTTGCCATGAAAATAATGATAGAGCAGAGACAGGCTCTTAACAGCTCTTCTGTGGGAAACGGGTTGCAGAGAAGAGAAACGGGCATCACTTACTAATTTTGAAGCTGATTTGCAACTCTATTAAGGCAGAATAAGGTGCAGAAAGCAACTCCTACTTAGATGTGGTGACAGTACATTTTAGGAAGTACTTGGCTCTTATACAGAGGATGGGATCAGCAGTGAGATACCTACTGGAGCGGTAGAGTGATTCAATCACTTTTCCAGCAATCCTGGCAAAAGATTTGATGTATGGGTTCCATTTCAAATCGGGGGTGAAGATCAGTCCAAAAGCTTGTCAACACATGGTGCTTCTCCAAGACAAAAGCCATTCCTGAATTTCAGTGTCTTAAGATCCCTTGAGCGTAGGCCTTAAATTTTAAACATTTTCTAAAATTCAAATCATGTAATGGACAAAATTAGAATAAGGATTCTAGATATAAGATTTAGTATCATTATGATTTTAATCTTCAACAGAAAAGTCGTGCAGAATTGTTTGCATTGTTACATTGTGTGTGTATATGTTTCAAAATGACGTACATGTTGAATAGTTGGACTTTATATTTCATCTGTATATTCATGTACGTGTAAATGCGTGTATGAATATACATTGTATCATTTAGTCGATCGTCTAGTGTGTATATTTTAACATTTATGCAACAGTTCTAACAGGAAACGATTGACGTGGACGTATCGAAACAGTTGAAGACAAACAGTTCTTTTTAACAGATGTAAATAACACAACACATACCTGAATTATTTACGAACATTTATTTTCATGATTTCGGCTGACATCTTCAGAGATTACAACGTCTTTACATCTTGGCTGCAAATATTTTAATAATTTAGCAGGAGTGGGGGCAACCTTGCCGGAAGTAAAATACGCTTAAATATATTTTAATTAATGCAAATTTTGTATTATTACAGAGCCAATTCTCTATTGAATATATATATATATATATATATATATATATATATGTGTGTGTATGTTAGTGTTGATTTTAAAAGTTTTAAAAAATTAATTGGGTGCCATCAGCTAAAATCGAAAGCAAAACATTTAGAGCTCCAGCCAGGTTTCCTACCGTTTGAACAAACCCAGTAGATAGATAAGAAAGATTTAAAATTCAAATTAATGTGTGTATGCACAAAAGTAATAGAAATATATCAGCGAGTCGAAACGAACATTTTGTTTTTAAACTTGCTAACATATTTCTAAGCGTGTTATATGTTCATTCAAACAAAAATTTTATTTCTTATAAACCATCCTTCCTGTTAATTTTGGTGTTCACACAGTTTTATTTATATAGAAGATAATTACACAGAAGAGCTGTGATACAGTGAAACACTGTGAATGACACATGAAAAGGGGGAAAAATAGGAATTTATAGGACTTCTGTTAATAACAATAATATAATAATAATAAAAAAAATATCTAATAGATTAAATGTTAGACTGTTTAAGATTTCCGTATTTATCTCCCTTGAATGCTTTTTTTTTTTTTTTTATAAAATGTAAGAAAAAGCATTTTGTTCATAAATTACCCTTTGGCAATAATTGGCTTGTATTAACGGATCTCGTCGTATCCTTGACTTATATCTGAACAAAAAATTGCAACGGCGACAAAAAAAAAAATGCAATTCTTATCTGAAGGCCAGCTTGGTGACTTGGATTTGTGTTTTTGACTTTTCTTGAAATGAAAGTAAATCCAGAATTGCAAGAAACAATCAAAAATGTTTTTAACTGTGTTCTCATAGCTCAGGGCTTCGATTTTTCTATCAGTTTACCAAGCTGGAGTTTAGTTTGCAAGGTTAAAGTTGTGGCAGTCTCTAACAATTGCGCTCCCAAAACAAAGACTGCGGAAATACAGTTGCAGCAAACATTCTGCCAAGTATAAAATGAAACGCGAAATCGTACAGAAACATCTAATTAAAAAAAAAAAACTATCCCAGTTTCATCACTTTTTGTGTTAAAATATTTAATATATTCTTTTAAAAAGACTTCATTTATAGAAATGTTTTAGTTTTAACAAAAAGTAAACTTTTACTCTTAAGGGTTTTTTTTTTTTTTAATACTCATGTCATCACAAAATAATGAAAAAAAACTTTTTTTTTTTTTCACATTTCTATAAATGAAGTCTTTCTGAAATAATAAATTGAATATAGAACAAGAAGTGTTGAAACAGTTTTTGAAATGGGGTATTTCTGTATGGTTTTGGGTTTCGTTTCATGCTTGGTGGCATTTGCATCAACTGTATCCATTTCCGCTACCTTTGTTTTGAGGGCGCAATTGTTAGATTGCCAAAGATGTTTTGTATGCTTGTTCAAAATTCTTATGTGGGGGGGGGGGAGAAAATTTTATATATGCAGCTGCAGCTGGGACTGAAAGAAAATGCATCTCATAATTTCAAATTAAATTCAATAAACATTGAATTGTATTTTTTTATTTAATTGTTAGGTGAAAGTACAGAATAGTTTAAAAAAAAAACAAAAAAAACCCTAATTTCTCCATGTTAAGAATGCTTTTCTAAATGTTATTTCAGCATGGTTTGTAACCTGCACAAGTACCTTATCTGAAACCTGACTATAGTCAAGGTCGACTCAGGGGTTCCTTTTTATTAGCTGCTACAGCGAGGTGTAGGGGAACGTGTCACTATTTCCAGGGTTGCTCCACTTGTACTTGATCCTTTTCTTATAATGCTAAGTGGTTAATAAAGGGCATCAAGTACATATTTTTCTTAAAAAGAAAAGTACTTTAAAGTTAGTGAAAAAAATTGGTCTCATTAAAACCATAGTCGAGCATCGATAATCGCTCAAAAATCGAAAATTAAACTAAATTTTAGAACATTACGTTTTGTCATGATTGGAGACATTTATTCGAGACATTTCTATCAGTATTTTTAATTTTTGAGTGATTAGCGAAAATAGACGGTCTCAGATGAAACCATTTATTTATTTTTTTATTTTGTTACAACTCTACCGACTTTACACGATCAAGTTAAAAGAAAAACTTTGCCAGGTAGGCAGAAGAGTAACTTAGTTTGCCTTTGGTAATATTTGTTGTATGTTTATTTTTCCTACCCCCTCCCCCATTTTTATTGGCTATTCTAATAAATGCCAATGTTTGTGCGGTTGATAACAGCTCTCTCACCCCCACTCCCTCAAGTCTTACCGCTTCCTGGGCAAGATGCTCTCCCACACCCACACGCATATACCCGGCCTCCTGTGAACAATTGTCTTTGTTGACGCAGCGCCAAGGAATGTCAAGTACAGTTGAACAATTTCCTGGGGTAGAGAGAATAGGGGGTGTATTATTGGCAGGCCATCTACCTTGGCAATAATAGAGATAAAGAAGCTTGGGTCACTTTTAGGCTGACCAATAGCCACCATTTTATGGTCAATGATTTTTATTTTAGTGTATGTTGGACTAGTGGTGGGTGGGGGTACCCTGCGTTGCCGGGTGCGGTAAGGTGTATGTGTGGGGGGGGGAACAAAATGGAAAATAAAGAATAAGAGAACCATGTTAAATATTATATTTAAAAAAAAAACAGCGAACGTGATGCAAAATAAAGAATAAGCGAACGATGTTAAAACTTTTTTAAAAAATGAAAAAACAAAAAATCAGCGAACGTGATGAAAAATTAAAAAAAAAAAAATGAACGAAAAATGGCATAAATAACCCTGTTTCAATATTAAAACTTTAAAAATAAAAATAAAAAATAAAAAACACATATCTGACATCTCGGCTTGAACGTGCAATCTTAAGATAACGACACTGCTACCATACCAACTAGTCTATGACTGTGTGAATGATATTGGGTCGTTTTTTTTTTTTTTTGTTTTTTTTTGTGTGTTAAACTAATTCAAGAAAGAACTTTTTTGCGCATGCGTGTATGGTTAAATTGTCGTGAAGGAATGATTTTTTTATTTTTATTTATTTTTTTTTTTTCTTTTTGCTACCCTTTCCTGTAGAAAAGTGCTCAGGTGAGGGTGAAGGAATTAATATTTTTAGCCAATTTTTCGATATTTGTCGTCCAAAAGGTCCAGCTTCAAAATGATACTGATCTCATGAAAATCTGTCGTCTCTGTCGAAAGTTTTTGCATAATATGCCTACATATAGATTTTTGCCCTTTATATTATAGACTAGCGAGGGGTACCCGGCGTTGCCCGGGTGTTTGGAGGGGTGGGGGTGGGGGGTTAAAAAAAAGTAAGTATGAGGATCGAACCCGAACCCTTGAGGCAAAGTTGTGAATTAAAGTGTGAAAAAAAAAAAAAAAAACGTGCGACGTTAACCATTGCCTCACCGCGAGATGCTAACGGAAAGACGTTGAATTTATTTAATTACTTGGATTTGGCAGGTGCCCGTTTTAATGAGTTAATGAGGTCAAGTTTGACTGCGGGATTTATATTTTCCCAAGATGTTATAGGAAAAAGACTAACCCACATGCGGCGAGCGACAAATGTTGAATATTTATCTTCCCGAAATCGAACAAATTAAATAGACAGGCGAGCTTCGTTGTTAACTGTGAGATATTACGATTTTATGTGATATAAAAAGTTTTTAAAAAGTGTGAAGCGAGCAACCGCTTCTCTGAAAAAAGCCTTTCTTGGACATACACAAAAAGCGAACATACCTTTTTGCTTTTATATATAGAGAGAGATTATAGAAGAATATGGAATTTGGACAGTTTATTTTGCTCTTCGCTATTCTTATGCATTTTAAATATCAATGAAAACAAAGGTTGGGCATCCTGGTTTCTTTTTTTTTTTTTTTTTTTTTTTTTTTTTTTCACCTTCACCCCAAACAAGGCATATTGATAGACTTAAGGGTTAACTGAGACGATACCTAAAAAACATTAAGATGTTAGTTTACGTTACATTTGAACTTCTGCATATCCGTACCGTTTGGGAAGCAGGAAGAGAATTCCAAAGTCTAGCTCTTGTAGGGAAGAAACTATTAAAGTAGAAAACTTTCTGACATTTAGGGACCTCAACAGTGAAGGGTTTTTTTTTTTTTTTTTTTTTTTTTTTTTGCAGTGGTCACCACTTATCAAGGCCCGGAAGCCACTCAGGGATAAGGGTTATTGCAAGTACATTACTTTAGTGTGGAGATTTGATGAAGTGTTTACTTAAGGGGTGGGTGTGGTTCATTAGGAATTTGTTAACGTTGGACTTGAACACATCCAAGTTGTAGCCAGGTGGGAAGCAGGCAGACAGAACAGAGTTCCACAGGCGTGCAGTTCTAAGAAAGAAGCTTTGTTCATGGAATCCACGTTTTGATTTAGGCACAGATAAAGAGTGGGGGAAATTTTTCACAGTGAATTCAGCTAGACGGGTGTTTTTCGTGAAAGATTGGCGAGGGAGGGACCAGACATTGGAGTTCAGACGAGCACCTGCCATGGAAATAACGATAAAACAAGGATAGGCTCGCAAGGCTCGCAACGTCTCTTCTGTGGGAGAGAGGTTGCAGGGTAGAGAAAAGGGCATCCCCCACGAAGTCTATTTTGTACTCTGTCAAGGCAGGATAGGCTGTTTTTAGCAGCTCCTGCCCAGATATGGCAACAGTATTCCATCCTTGGACGTACTTGGCTTTTATACAGATAGAGAATTGCATCAGTAGTGAGATATCTTCTGGAGCGGTAGAAGGATCCCACCATCTTTCCAGCGACCTTGGCAACAGACTTGATGTACGTGTTCCATTTCAGATCAAGAGTAAAGGTCAAACCCAGAAGCTTGTCAAAACAAGTGATTTTGTTGTGAAGTGGGTTTGTCGGAAATATGTACGCTGAGGGGCCACAAGTGCAATGAGTTCATCAGAGCACATGCCATTAAAATACTTGTAAAACAGGCACAGGGATGCAATATTGCGGTGATGGGACAGGGGTTGGAGCCTAGTTGACAAAGTGGGACTTATTAGATTGAAGAACCCCCCCCCCGCCTTTTTTTGAAAAATTTTTTGACCCTATCCAAAAGGGAGAGATTAGTGGTAGATGCATCAGCCCATTTCCGTGTCTTTCAACTCTAGAATCAATACAACAGACCTAGTGGTGGTTTGGCAAGTACTAGACACCTCGTCCTTAGTATGCAATATGGCTACCACCACCAAGGCTATGACTTTTTCGAAAGTCAGTCTAGTCCAATCTTAGAAGGTACAAATATACCCCGTAAACCAAATGCAAGAGATACAATTAGAATCTTAAAAAGATCTCTCGGTTGGACAATCTGAGATACTGGGTGAATACCTGGCATCCAGCTAGAACAAGCTTAAATAAGAGGTACATTTATTACCAACCGTCTGAGTCTCTTATTACCAGGAAATGACAACAGGTCATGTTCCTGGTAATTTTTTTTTTTTTTTTTTTTTTTTTTTAGTTCAACTCGGGCAGGCAAGACATTGCCTCTAAGATGTAAAGGGCTAGAAATTAAATCCTGTTGCATCCTAAGTGGGGAGTTGTTCAACTAGATGTTTGTTCACATTACATTTAAATTTCTGTATGTTGGTACAGTCAGAAACAAGAGAGGGAGTTTTGAAGGTTCATAGTTCCAGGAAAGAGCAGGAAGCTCTCCAACATTTCGATACCTCCATGCTAAAAGGATGGGGTTGAACTGATTGTCAAGTAATGATTTTTTGTTGCATGAGTCCCCACTTATCAAGGCCCAGAAGTCACTCTTGGATAAGCGTTAATGAGTGTGCGGTAGTCACTAATATTTAGTGGTGGATGTAAGTTAGAAATTGATTATTCAAGGGGAGGGGGCTCAACAAGAACTTGTTTACATTGAACTTGAAGAATATTGTAAGCTGGAAAGCAGGCCAATGGAAGAGAGTTCCACATGTGGGTAATTCGAGGAAAGAATCTTTGTTCATGGAATTTGCATTTAGATTTAGATACAAAAACTTAGTAGTCGTTGGAGCTAGACGAATATGTTTTGAAAGTTTGGCGAAGGGGAAGAATAGATTGGAGCTCAGACGAGCACTAGTAGAACAAAAGGCGAAGAGTATCATGAAAATGGTGTTGGGATTGCCATATGTTGTCAGATTACATAATGTCACCTTATTAATTAAAGGTTGAAAAGGGTTTCTTGTAAAGGAACTTTGTGGTATTCGAACCAGATTCTGCTTTCTTCTTGATCATTTTTTTTTTTTTTTTTATCCACTCCCTAACTTTCCAGGCCTTGTGTAGCATCTTCATTCTATAGGAAGGCAATAAATGATACTTTCTTGGCCTTCAGGGCAAGATCAAATTTTGTTTAGCTCTGGAGTGACAAGGATGACCAACGACCCCCATCGACCTCCCGCTTTTGAGTTGATCTTGTGCCCAAGTTTTTTGGTCATGTTGAACATTTTAGCCTGAATAAGTTTTAACATCTCAAAGTGTAGTATCTGTTCTGATGCTACACTTAAGTTGTCTTAGTGAATGTAGGGGAAACCTATAATTCTTTATTTTAGTTATTTTATTTTTTTGCATGGGGGTCAGCACTTATCAAGGCCCAAAAGCCACTCTGGGATAAGGGTTAATGAATGTACAGTAATCGCTGAGACAACAGCGTATTAATATTTAGTGGTGGATAGAAGTTAGAAACGGATTATTCAAGGGGAGGGGGGCCCAACAAGAACTTTGCTTTTTTTTTTTTGTGGGGGGAGCTGGTTTTCACCCACATTAAAAACGACCTTGTCACATTTTGCTTTAGTGAGGAAACAAATACCAATAAAAATACTTTTTGTGCCACTCTGTCATTATTTTTTATTTTTTTTATTATTTTTTTTATTTTTATAAACTTTCTCGGGCTCTGTCCTACCAAAGTGGGCGGGAGGAGCTGCTGACCTCTCGTCTCTCAATGACCTTTTTTTTTTAACTTCATTTTTCTTTCATTTGGTTGAGGTATACAAGGTGGGTGGGTATACATGTGTGTGGAGAGGGATTCATAAATTGTTTTTCTATGAAAACGATTTTTTTCTACCCCCTCCTCCTCTCCAGAGACTGGTCACTTCTTCCCCAAGTGCATTGGTTCCTCTTTGAGTCCCTCTGCGCCCCCCTGTCGTTGTTGGTGGGTGGGAGGAGGGATTTGAGTCATTTATGAAAGGAGGAGAGGGTCTAGGTCACACACTTTGAAACAAGTCAAACAGGCAGAAATGTTTTGTTTGTGTCATAAAGACCAGTGCTGTGTCAATAATTCTAAATCATAATAAAACCTTGGTTCTTATTTAGAATTCAACCTAATTAAAAAAACATACTGAAAAAATCTATATGTATTTAACACTGAACGAAAATATATTCCAAAAATCGCATTTTTTTTTTGTTTTTTATGTAGTCATTTTTCTGAGCTTTCACTATTTTAATAGTAAACTAGAAGACCGCCCGGCATTGCCCAGTCGTAACATACACTTAAATATATTTTAATGTCTACAGATTTCATATTTATTATTATAGAGCCAATTCTCTATTGAATCTTATATTGTACCCAATATATAGTAGTGCCCACCCCCACGGCATAACTCGATTGTAAAATATGCTTAAAATATATTTTAATTCATGCAGGTGTATTTATTATAGTCAATGCTCCATTGCTCATAATATACTCAATACACTAGCGGGACCTGTGGAAATTCCACAAGGGATTCATTCATATGTAATATATTGATGTTGGCATTCTGTAGATATTCAGCGTAAATGGAGACGCTCTGATATTATTGTAGCTCTTTTGTTAAAACTGCAAAAGTATTTAACCTAGCAGGAATGCCCGATAAAGCCCGGTCGTAAAGTATGCTTAAATATGATATTTTAATTCTTGCAGATTTCGTATATATTATATAATATATTATTATTTATTAATGTTCTCCCGATTTTTATGTTATTAAGTTGCGATTTCAAAAATAAAAGAATATATCCATATGACTTGGGTGCATTAGCTAGAATCAAAACGAAAATAAAAACTTATGTTTTTCATATATATATATATATATATATATATATATATATATAAACTTGAGTTCCTTCAGCCATAATCGAAACTGAAACCAAAACTTATGAAGAATTCTTAATAAAATTATTTATAAAAAAAATGGATGATTTAAGTGCCATCTTCTATAGTCAAAACCGAAACCAAAACTTATGGAGAATTCTTGATAAAATTATTTATGACAAGAAATAGAACATAGCAATTAAACGACCTGGATGTAAGCGTGACACGGAAAAGAACACACGCTATCGTATTAATATATAGATACATATTTTAAACTGTACAGAAGGTCAGAAAAACATTGGTACCGTCGGTTTCAAGCCTAACATAAGGGAGACCAGTTAATGGTAAATAATGTTACTCTCGTCAGCCATATTGTCTGACATACAGAAAACAAGATGAGAGCCTAACATTATTTACCATTAACTGGTCCCCCTTATGTTAGGCTTGAAACCGACGGTACCAATGTTTTTCTGACCTTCTGTACACTTTTAAATAAATATTAAGCTCTTATATTGAAAAATTTCTTTCTTTGTAATCGAGCACTTTGATGGAATTCTTTTCCAAAAACGGTTGAACAAATTTGTATGTATGTGTGTATATATATATATATATATATATATATATATATATATATATATATATATGAGAGAAGAGAGGTAGAGCTGCCGACTGTCAACACAAGTTCTAGGTTCGATCCTTGGCTTGGGGGAGGTGCTAGTCTAGCGGCACTGATGAGTTGTGATACAACAAAACAGGACAGTATGTCGATGGCTACAAATATATATATATATATATATATATATATATACCTAAACACACACACACAATCGAATGTTTTAAATTAAAAATCTACAATGAATTTATTGTTTGATAAAGAATTAATTTTTTTCTTTCCTTAATCCATGAATTTTTAATGAATGACTCTCATCAGAGGAAATGTTTTTAAGAAAACAAATTTAGATAATTATAAATTTTGCTTATTAGCACATACATTGGAAAGTTTAAAGACTGCACGAAAAGAATGTTCCATGGTTGGATGATACCCGGATGGTTATAAACTCCAAATCAATGAAGGCATTTTCCAGACTGAACTGGGAATTCTTTGAATACGCGCGTGCGCACACACACGTATAGTGTAGGATTACCTTATGATTTCGTCTTGTCTGCTTTCTTTGAGTTCAAGCAAAGCTCATAACCACAGCCTTCTAAACCCATCTATTAATTTTTTGTTCATTTTTGTGAGATGACCTTGGAAACAATTTTTCGTTTTTCTTTTACACTTTAGTTTTGCTGGTATTTTAAAATCAAGTCATTTATTAGCAGAGGTTACCCGGTGTTGCTCGGAGGTGTAAAAGAAAAAAAAAACTACTGTTAGTAGGGTGTGTGTGTATATGTATATATGTTATGGATATGTATATATATATATATATATGTGTGTATGTATATATATATATATGTATGTATATATATACACACACACACACACACACACAGTAGAGAATTGCCTTATCACCTCGTTTTGTATCTTTTCTTTCAGTTCCAGTCGGGTTCATACCTAGATCTAACGCAATCTATTAATTTTTTGTTGGTCCCCTAATTTATTCGAGAGAGACCTGTTTTCAGTTGCATCTGTGCATCCGTTAGTCTGGACGATTGACAGTCCAAAAAACATTTTTCTTGAAATTTTGCCATAAATTGTATTTCATTAAATGGATGTTGTAGAGGACTAGAATATATAAATCCTAATCCCGTTACAAAAGAAAATAATGAAACAAATGGAATTGAAGGAAACAAAAACTCAATTGATGGATAAGATAAACGTGTCGTTTATTTACTGTTGAAAGAATGAATGTTTTAGATATAACGTGTTCATGTCCGCGCGGGTGTAACCATCATTTGTTGCGGGACTGGTAGTATAGAAAGAAAAGGAAATGTGTGTTCATCTCGCGTTCGGGTCACTATCGTTTGTTCGTGCGTGGGAAGAGAAGTGAGTAATGTGGAACGAGAAATGGGAATGATAGTCCAGCGTGTAGACAAAGAAAAGGATAGAAGGTTGACATCAGTTAAACTGCGCGCCATGTTAGCAGTCAGCTACGCGAAGGTATTCTCAGGGACAAGTTGTATATATAGAGAGAAAGAGTGAGAATGTCAATCCAGTTCATGGAGAGAGAAAGCGTATGAAGTGTACGTACTGTTTGTTAGCTTTTTGTCCCACATAGTAGTAAGTGGCGTGAGGCACGCGCGCGCATGCCGAAAAGGCACACTGTCAGTCTGTAGACCACCCAGCTTGGAAGCTGATCTGAAAAGGGCTGGAAACAGCTTGTCTGTTGCTTTTATGCTTGTTTCCGCTGGTCTTTTGCGTATGTGTGGATTTCCTTTGAAAGGGGAAGTGACGTTGTACATGTGTGTGTACATGTGCGTATGTTAGCATGTGTGTGTATACACGTGAGTATGTACGCGAACGTGAATATATGTGCGTGTGGACGTGCGCGCGTATGTATATGACAAGTAATATGGCTTGAAACGTGAACGCGTTTTTGTGTGAGACTAGAAAAGGCTCATGCAATGTGCACAGTAAAAAAAAATTCTTTTTTGCGAAAATTCCCGTTGCGTCCCCAGGAGCTCAAGAGGTCAAAAATGGCACATTTTGCTCCATAACTTTTGATCCATCCATTAGATTTTTCTGAAACTTGGCCAAAATGTGAAGGCCATTGTTCTTAATCCAGTATGGGTGATCCTGACAAAATTCTGGTTTGTGTCCCTGGGGACTTTTCGTATTGTTTTTTTGTGAGATGACCTTGGAAACAATTTTTTCATTTATTTTTCTTTTCATTTCAGGTGTGGAAGAAATCGTCACGCAACAAATCGAAATCCTTGATGTAAATGATGAACCACCAGTTTTGGTCAACAAACCAAAACCACTGCAAGCTGTCGTTACAAAGAGCATGTATAACCAGGTGGTTTTTACCCTGCGAGCAACTGACAAAGATAAAAATCACAAGATAAAATACCGCATACTGTTCGATCGTGAGTAGAATTTTTTTTTTTTTTTTCTATGCTTACAAAAATTATTTAAAAACCTAATTGTGTGTACAGTTCCTCTCACACTGACGTGAAACTGTTCTCAGTGTCTCTATAGTCATATTTTTTTTATTTTTTTTATTTTTTTTTTTAAATTTTTTTTATTCAATTTTCACCCCAAACAAGGCACAGTGCCACTTTGAAGCAGGGGGCTACTATTAGGGAATTAATTAGCGGGGTCATTATGAGGGTAGAAGAGTAGAAAGATGTTTGTTAACATTACACTTGAACTTCTGCATATCATTGCAGTTGGGAAAGCAGAATCCCGGAAGGGAGTTCCAAAGACCCGCAGTTCTGGGGAAGAAACTATTGGAGTAAAAGGCTTTCTTGCACCTAGGGATCTCTACTGTAAAGCGATGAGACTTAGTAGCTTGTCGGGTTTGTCGGGGGTAGTTACGTCGGGGAGGTACAAGTGTTTGCAGTTCGTCAGAGCATTCACCATTAAAGTATTTGTAGAACAGGCAGAGGGATGCAATATCTCGTCGATGGGACAGAGGTTAAAGCCTAGATGACAGTTCAGGACCTATCAGGTTGGCGACTCTTTTTTGAATCCTGTCAAGGAGCGAGAGACAAGCAGCAGATGCACCAGCCCAGATGTGACAACAGTACTCCATACATGGGCGAATGGTTGCCTTATAGAGGTATAGGATACTGGCAGGCGTAAGTAGTTTTCTAGCACGGTAGAGGGAGCCAACCTTCCTTGCAGCAGCCTTGGCAATGCTCTCAATGTATCTATTCCAGTTCATATTCCCTGTAAACGTTAGGCTGAGGAGTTTAAAAGAAGTACTTTTAGGCAATGTGTTCTTGGCCATTGCTATTGGTGGTAGAGAAGGTTTCTTGTAGTTATTGAAGGAAACAAGCTTAGTCTTAGCAGCATTGAATGTGACCAACCATTTTTGTCCCCATTCCACTACGGATTGGAGGTCGTCCTCTAGTGTTTCTGCCATTTCCTTGGATATGTGTTCATTTGTTTTCCCCTCATATCTGTTATAGAGAGTGGTGACATCGGCAAATATACCCATCTCCGAAACAATTTTATCAGGGAGGTCGTTTATGAATATCAGGAATAATAGAGGTCCGAGGATAGACCCCTGAGGTACTCCCGCATTTATGTCATATTGTTTGGATGTATGTCCGTCGAGGACAACTTTGATTTTTCTATTACTTAAGAAGGATTTAATTACATTATGAATTCTTCCAGTGATTCCATATGATCTAATTTTCCTTAGAAGACCATCGTGCCATACCCTGTCAAAAGCCTTAGATATATCAAGGGCCACCGCTCTACCCTCCCCTGTTTTATCCAATGAACGGTATATACGTTCAGAAACTACAGTTAAGATATCTGCTGTTGAACGGGCTTGCCTGAATCCATATTGTTTGTCAGTCAGGAGTTTAGCAGCTGTTAGGTGCTGGACTAGGGCTTGATTAATGACAGTCTTTATTTGCCCAATCGACTCTGATTTCTGACTTTTTTACTCCTCCCACACTTCTCATCCCTCACAGATCCTCTGCCTTCCTTGAATCTCTTATACCACTCAAAAACTGATTTTGAAACCTCTTGCATGAATCAAACATAAGTGTAAAGCATTCTATGTTTCTGTGACATTTTTTCCAAATTTAAAACAGAATTTTATTGCATATCATTCTTCTAAAATGTCCTCGCGTTCATATTGCATTTTTGAAATTCACCACCCGTGGCAATCAGATCTTTAGTAGAGCGTATTCCAATTCCTGCTGTAGAGGTTCATTTGAACCTGAAATCCTAAAAATTAGTCATCTCACATATTGCAATAACATACTGAATTTTCAAGAGTCTACAACAATTTTAAATGCCTGTACGAAAATGTCTGGAAACTTATTGAAGGCACTTTGTACACCAGAAAAACTATTACATTGAACTGAAACAATGTGAAAATAAGATTCCAGATGAGAACTGCAGTCCGAAGAATCCAAATTATCTAAAGTTTATTTAATTTTTTTTTTATGCTTGCGTAGATATTTAAAAACATGATCGTATAAATTGTTTACTTTTTAAAATTGTAAATGTTTTTGTTTCTTATAGTATTTTTAAACTAAATGTTTACTAAAACATGACCATAAAAAGTAAATGTTTACCAAAAACTAACCATAAAAAGTAAATGTTTACCAAAAACTAACCATAAAAAGTAAATGTTTACCAAAAACTAACCATAAAAAGTAAATGTTTACCAAAAACTAACCATAAAAAGTAAATGTTTACCAATTTTATTCCTTTAATCTTGACCCTATCCATATAGTATAAATTTTTTTTTTCACAATATTTATTGGAAGACAAAACAGCGTGTCAGTTTGTCTAAATTAAAATCAGTTGCTTCTTTTTGCTCTTTACACAAGAATCCTAGGTTGTCCAAATGATTTGCCCAAATATAACGAATCGAGAATCGGCAAAAGCTGTTATCTAGAATATAAATCTCACCTGTCTGTTTAAATGTAGGTTTGCATGTCTGCCTAAAACTTTTGAGAGAGGTGACAGATTTTCGCAATCATTTTGAAGCTCTACATCTCGGATGATAAATATTGAAAAATTGGCCAAAAACATTAATTCCTTCACCCTCAACTGGGCAGTTTTCTACAAGGAGTGGTTGATTTTCTGCGTGCCATTTTTGCAAGTCATCGTATTGGTTGGATTGACTTTGCCTAATTTTAACGTTCCGAACTTCTGGTTACGTCATGGAGTCGGGGTAAGATGTCTGGTTTTCTTTCACTTTCTTTTCCGCCTTTGCATGACAGGCGCGAACCTGCCAGCCTACTATCACTGTTTTTTTTTGCTCAACACACACCTCCAAACACCCCGGCGATGCCGGGCACCCTGGCTAGTATTCTATAATATTGCAATACATTTTAATACTAATAGTTATACATTTTTAAGATAAGAAATCGGAATATCTTTATACTTTTATGAGGAAAATATACTCCATTGAGACTGCAATATTACTATTTTTCAAACCTCAGGTAACGAGTTCATTGTGTTTACTGCCTTTGACCTGTAGACCCCGTTTGCACTCTAATTTATATAAACCTGCATCAATCTGAGTGTGTGAGAAAACGATATCGTTTTTGCACCAACCTAATACTAGTAGGTTGAGAGGATAAGCAATTTATGTGCAAAAAAGTTTGAGGAAAAAGGGGGGTGGATATTCCCTTCCTTAAACATGTTTAACTTTATTTTAAACTAGCATGCCGCCTGACATTGCAGGGTCATAAAATACATTTAAATATGATAGTATAATTCATGTAGATTACATATTATACAGATAATTTTCATTTGAACCTGATGGTAGTGAAATAAAAAAAAAAAAACTAAAAATATATGACTTGGGTGCCATCAGCTAGAATCAAAACCAAAGCCTAGAACTCTGCACCCTAATTCCTTACTCTGAGTCATGCACATATGCGCATATATATATATCTATATTTTTATAAAGTAATAGGGTTCGTGTGTTTCTGTCTGTGTGTACAGCTCTCCATCATCAACGAAATATAAAGGAGGTAAGAGGGTAGATCTCTCCTGGTAGAGAAACATTAGAACCCATTTTAGGATGTTTCTGTTATAGGAGACATAAGAATCTATGCCTAATTTGTTTATATACTAGTCTACAAACCACCCCCATATCGAATGACTTATGCTCATTTGCATATCACATTATATTAAATCTCTTTAACTAATTACCTCGACCTTATTACGTATTGGAAATATTCTAATCATTTCAACTGTACTATTTACAAAGTCTATTTAATATTTAATTATTTAATATATTTTCATTTAATTTTATATTCGATTTATTTCACTTTACGTATATTATCAAAACAATTCATTGGCGAGCAAAGCTTTATGTTTTGGGATTGTATTGAAAATGTAATGGAAATTTCAATTTCGTTCCGTTTTAATCTTTTATATTTTACTTGCCAATATAATTGAAAGAATACAATTCAACTATCGTAATTGTATATAAATAAACAAAAACAAATATTTTAAAATAAAACTTTATTAAAAAAGAAATAATTTTATTTTTAAATGAAAAAAATCAATTTAGTAAAATAATTGTATTAAACACCCCCAGCCTTGTCAGCAAACCTGTAAACCTATAAAAGTTAACATTTCGAATGTAAACAGTGATTTTTCGATTTTGTTAGCGCTTGCCGCAATTAAAGACAATTAAAACGGAACTAACTTTATTTCCATTCTATTTTTTAAACAACCCCCAAAACATAACGCTCTCTTCCAGTTATAGCCAATTTTTTTTTAATTAAATAAAACAGGTCAAAATAAACAGATAAGCGCATTTTCTTTTACATTTTTCTTACAACCAACGTTGTCATTTTAACCAACTGCAGGATACCGTTACTTTTGTGGGGTTGTTTTGAAAATGGCACGGAGATTATAATTTCGTTCCAATTTAATCTTTCTGGTCGAGCCTATTTCGAAAGCCTGTTTATCATAGATTTGAACTACAAATAATTTATTACATTTTGATTATTACTATCTTAAGACTTAAAGCTTATATTTATTTCATTTTTCTATTTATATATTGAATTAGTTATTTCCAGTCTTATTTAAACTTAGTGCTTTCTTTAAACCGGATGAACCTTTTATAAAGGAATTTAGGAAAACTCGTCCCGGGAAAACTCGTCTCCGGAAAACTCGTCTCCGGAAAACTCGTCTCCGGAAAACTCGTCCCCTTTCGCTAGGTAGGAAAACTGGTCCCTAATTGAATAAATATCGATTGAAAACACATTTTATGATCGTTCTTGAAGGAGATATTGTTTTTTAAAATAAACTATAGCCCCCCCCCCCATAATATTTTTAAAAAAATATTTTTACTTGTTTAATGTTTTTTTTTTTTTTTTTTTTTTTTTTTTTTTTAAATAAAATCGATTTTCTAAGTGTCCGTTTTCTACCTAACTGGCTAAGTTCTTAGTGGTTTAACTTATTTTAAAGCGTTTATTATGTTCATACAAAGTTAATTACAATTTTTTTTTTTTGTTCTTATTTTAACGAATGTTTTTTGGAGTCATAAAAACAATAAAAAAAACAAAACCCAAAAATTAAAAAACAGGGAGCGATTCGATTCTTCGTTACGCTTTTGGTTTTGTTTTTTAATTTAGATAGTTTTTTGTTGTTATGTTTTTGTTTTCTGTCATACCAAATGCACTCATGCGTTATTTAAAATTATGATTTTATCAATTATCAACATTTATTGTCGTCCTGTCAAATTTTGCAAAAATTAACTAATAAATTAAAAGCGAAATATTTTTTGACGCGAGAGATGCCATGTGTTAACAATCTCTTGTTAACTCATTTTTAATTTTTTAAATTTTTACTTCAAAATTCTAAAATCAATCATTAAGAGAGAAAGTAATCACTAAATAAATTTATTAATCAATTTTATTGAAAACTCCGCTACCGTTTATCAAGAATCTTTTTAATTTCATTTTTTGTTGGTTGCTTTTCAAAGGGAGATATAGGTTTTATCCCCCCCCTCTCTCTCTAAATTATATTTTAAAAAATATTAAAATTTATTATTTTCTTTTAAAACCCAAATCTCCCTCAGTAATTTCTTTAATTTTCTATTTTTTAGCGATTATCAAGACCCCCTAAGCATTATTTCTCGTTCTCCCGTAACACTCGACCGACATGTTTTTTGTTTGTTTTCTGTTTTTTTTTCTTCGCCAAATAAACGATTCCAAATAAATAAATAACATAGTCGGCGAAGTAGAAAAATCGATTTTACCCTTTTATAAACAACAGTAAGTAAATTCGGGTTTGTATTACTGTACACATAGATTCGAAAAAGTTGTCAAAAAACAAATATATAACAAATAAATGTTACCAAAGGCAAGATAAGTTACTTTTCTACCTAACTGGATATATTTTTTGTGTTTTTATTCAGTGTAACATGCTTATTCAGCTCGAAAAACATGCAATGTTTACCGATGTATTGGAAAATTCAAAATGGCAGCCGACTGTCTCTCGGAGAGGGTACGTTTGGGAAAAGGTATTATAAATAATAAACTAGACAAAATACTGTTAGAAAACAACCGAATACATGTCAACTTATGTCACGGTAACATATATTGAGCGAATTTTTAACAGTATTTTGTCTAGTTTATTATTTATAATACCTTTTCCGAAACGTACCCTCTCCGAGAGACAGTCGGCTGCCATTTTGAATTTTCCAATACATCGGTAAACATTGCATGTTTTTCGAGCTGAATAAACATGTTACACTGAATAAAAACACAAAAAATATATCCAGTTAGGTAGAAAAGTAACTTATCTTGCCTTTGATAACATTTATTTGTTATATATTTGTTTTTTGAACACTTTTTCGAATCTATGTGTACACTAATACAAACCCGTAAATTCTTTTTATATTAATATAAAAAAAAATATGCGGTCTCGTTTATGAACATAATAAACGCTTTTATTAAAAACACAAAAAAAAACATTAAACAAGTAAAAATATTTTTTTTAAAATATTATGGGGGGGGGCTATAGTTTATTTTAAAAAACAATATCTCCTTCAAGAACGATCATAAAATGTGTTTTCAATCGATATTTATTCAATAAGGGACCAGTTTTCCTACCTAGCGAAAGGGGACGAGTTTTCCCGAGACGAGTTTTCCGGAGACGAGTTTTCCCGAGACGAGTTTTCCCGAGACGAGTTTTCCCGGGACGAGTTTTCCCGGCACCTTTATAAAGATATGAGTTTAACGTAAAGAACACGAACAAGGTTTTATTCAACTGAATTTCTTCCAGTTTACTAACAAAATATATAAATTTAAAAGAGATATAAATAATAAAATAAAAAGGTTATGTAATTTAAAAGAAATACACGTACTCACAAAAGCAGAACTTTTTTTTACACATTTTTTTCTTTAAAACCATAACAATGAGACTAACAATTACCTAGATCTTAGTAATTATTTGTTTTAATAGAACTGTTTTAATTGTACTGTTTACTTAGTTAACCTAAGTTGGTATTACATTTATTTTACATTTACTTTTTTTTTTTAATTATTACTTTTAGACTGTGACGTTTACACCCGGAAGTAATGAGTCACACGTAGGTCGCTTTTATTCATTCCTTTTGGTCAAGATCAAAGTGTAGTATCTGCTCTTCAGATGCTGCACTTCATTTTCTTGTTCTCTTTCGGTGGAGGAGAAATCCTTCACGACTGAGACAATTTTTATTTTTGTACCTTTTCTCCACGTTAAAAAACGACCCTGGTGTCTAACTCTGTCCCGTGGGGAGGCATAATTGTTTATAATTGTACTATTCAGAAATATTATTTATAGTTCGTCCATTTCAGTTAGTATACATTTCCTTTACGCTTAATTAATTTACAATCATTAATATCGTTAAACAATTCCGTTTAAAACCGAAATTATGCCACCCAAACGAAGTAGAAACGAAAGTGAGGAAGAAAGAGTTGCTGCAATTCGCTCCAATGAAAACAATTCAGATAGAGAAAGACGTCTAGAACTTAACAGGATACGTCAAAGAGAAAGGAGAGCAAGACTGTCAGATTTGGAAAGAGAAACCCAACGTGAAGCTGACAGAACTAGACATGCTGTAAGGCGGTTAAATTCATCACAAGATGAAATTCAAGAAAGGCAAAGATATGCACTGGAAAGAGAAGCAATATTACGATCGAATGAATTATATGAGGTAAGTAGACGTACACAAGGTGAGTTGAGAGTGGCTCAACGACATCAGAATGAATCGGAAACCCAACGAAGCTTTCGCCTATACCAAGGGCAACAACGAGAGGCTGCATGGAGAGAGAGTATGACTTTGCCCCAGCAATTGACAGAAAACGAGGCAGCTAGACAACGAATGACTGCTTTGAGACACCATGAAATAGAACACTGCAATAGAAAAGGATTGCTCTACAACAAAAATGACTCTCTCACTACAGCTGATATAGGAAAAATGGACAAAGTATGTCAACATTGCTCAGCTGTAAAATTTAAAGGAGAAACCCCTGGTTGTTGTTGTTCTTCTGGCAAAGTTGTACTTGATAGCTTTCCACCACTGCCTCAGTTGCTTCAAGATTTGCTCTCCGGCAATGGTCCCATCTCTAAAGATTTTCTGCAAAATCTACGCAGTTATAACAATTGTTTTGCAATGACATCATTTGGTCACAAAATTGCGGCAGTACATGGGTGGAATCCTTCTTTTAGAATTCGAGGCCAGGTTTGCCACCAGATTGGGAGTCTTTTACCACCTGAAGATGAAACAGCAAAATTTATTCAAGTCTACTTCTTGGATAGTCTGGAAGAGGAACTACATAATCGGGGACGTGACAGTAGACTCAATAGAGACATTCTCCAAAGTCTGACTGAATTTTTACATGAGAACAACAGCTTTATTTGTCAGCTGAAAACAACAAAGGAGAGGATTGAAGAAGAACACTTGGTAGAACATGAAGTTGTCATAAGGGAAGACCGAAGGCTGCAAGAAGAGCATCCACGGCGATTCAATGCTCCAACAACAACGTATGAGATTGGAATATTAATGGAGAATGAACCAACAGCTAACCGGGATATTGTCTTGCGTTTTAGAAATGATACATTAAAATGGATCTCCGAACTACATCCCCTCTACGATACTTTAATGTACCCGTTAATGTACCCCTATGGTTCTCCATCTTACAACATCTACATGAAGGCATCCAATGGGCGAAAAGTTACCCAACAGCAATTTTATTCGTACCATTTAATGACTCGGCCTGGAAACTATTTTCTCTGGTACCGAAGGCTATTTCAACAATGGCTGGTGGATGTGTACTGCAAGATTGAAACAGAACGTTTACAGTTCCTGAGGCGTGAGCAACAGACCCTGAGAGCTGACAATTATAGCAACTTGAGAGATTCAATTCTTAGGGAGGATGGGAATCCAGAACAGTTTGGTCAACGAGTTGTACTTCCGGCAACTTATACAGGAGGCCCTCGATACATGTTTGAGCGTCAAAGTGATGCCATGGCATATGTTCGGCGAATGGGCCGAGCCGACCTCTTCATCATGTTCACAACAAATCCAAAGTGGACAGAAATTACAGAAAATTGTCTTCAAGGGCAAGACCCTCAGGATCGTCCAGATATTGTTGCCAGGGTTTTCAGGCAGAAGCTAAAAAAGTTACTTGAATTTATTAAAAAGGGAGGATTTGGCAGGTTGAGGGCTTTCCTGTACAGTATTGAATATCAAAAAAGAGGACTGATGGCACATATGGTGCATGGACCTTGTGGACCATTTAATCCAAATTGTCCATGTATGATTGACAACAAATGTTCCAAAAAATACCCAAAAGAATTTCTTCAGTGTACCAAGCAAGGCCAAGACTCTTACCCCAAGTACAGGCGAAGAAAACCAGAAGATGGAGGCCAGACTGGTACAATAAGGATGAAGAGAAATGGTCGGTATGTTAATCAAGAAATAACAAACCAGTGGATTGTTCCTTACAACAAGGTCCTCCTTCAGCAGTTCAACGCTCACATTAACGTAGAAATTTGCAGCTCGATCCAAAGCATCAAATATGTCCTCAAATACGTGAATAAAGGATGTGATCAAGCAGTGTTTGAACTACAAAGAACTGATGGAGCAGCTAACCAACAAGGCCAAGTACAAAGTCACATTGTGGATGAGATCCAGCAGTTCCAGAATGCAAGGTATGTCGGCAGTTCAGAGGCAGCCTGGAGGATATTGGAACATCCCATCCATGAACATTTCCCCCCAATTGTACAACTTTCTGTTCATCTTGAAAATGGGCAGCGTGTCATGTTCTCAGCTGATACTGCTCTGGAACGAGCCCAAGGTCCACCGCCTGCCACAACTTTGACAGCATTTTTTCAACTCTGCCATGAGGATGACTTTGCAAGGGGTCTCAAATACGTAGAAGTCCCTGAGTTTTACACTTGGAACAAATCGACAAAGAAATGGATGAGAAGAATGCGTGGGGTACAAGTTGAAGGTACTGAAAATGATGATGTATGGAAGGCACCATGCATTGGGAGAATCTACACGATTAGTCCAAAAGCAGGGGAGTGTTATTTCTTACGCCTGTTGCTCAATGAGGTTGCTGGTCCAACTTCATTTCAAAATTTGCGAGCATACAATGGTCAGGTGTTTGAAACATACAGAGCAGCGTGCCTTGCTCGAGGCCTTCTAGAAATTGACCATCACTTGCATCAAGCAGTAGGAGAGGCAAGTGCCACTCAATCACCTTCTAATTTGCGAAGCCTATTTGTGATAATTTTAACAGCCTGTGAGCCAAGAAATCCTCTTGAGATCTGGATGGCTTTTCGTGATGTAATATCTGAAGACATTCTTCACAGATACAGGCAAGAAGTTAACAATCCAGAAGCAGATTTTAATGAGGACATCTACAATAAAACTCTTTGTCTAATTGAAGAAAAAGTTCTCCTTATGTGCGGTCAACCATTGGCAAGCTATGGATTACCTGCACCAATGCAAGGGAGAGATGAAAGACTCGCGAGAGAGTATCAACGTGAAGTTACTTATAATCTTGAAGAACTTCCCTACAAGCAGAAAATATGCAAGAAAAACTGACCGATTCTCAAAGAGAAGTTTACAATTCATTCATGGCAATGTTGGAAGCACAAGGTGAAATGAACAAAAACATGATGTTTCTTGATGCTCCAGGTGGTACGGGCAAGACTTTTGTAATCAATTTGATCCTTGCAAAGATTAGATCCATGAGAAAGATTGTGCTTGCAACAGCATTCAGTGGCATTGCTGCTACTCTACTACAAGGTGGCCGCACTCTTCACAGCACTTTTAAAGTACCCTTGGATACTCATCGAATGGATCAGCCAGTTTGCAAAATTACTGGTAACTCAGCCTTGGCAAATGTAATTAGAGACACCTCTGCAATCATTGTAGATGAAGCCCCAATGACGCACAAGAGTGCTTATGAAGCAATTGACCGAACACTGCAAGACATCACAGGAAACAAGAATCCCATGGGTGGCATTCCAACCTTATTTTGCGGTGATTTCCGTCAAATCCTCCCAGTGGTTAAAAATGGCACAAGGGCTAACATTGTCAATGCAAGTTTGAAACAATCCTATCTCTGGAGGCACGTTATAGTGAAGAGACTGACTACTAATATGAGAGCCTATATCTCTGATAACACAGCTGCAGCAGACTTCTCAAAATTGCTTCTCCAAATCGGTAATGGTCAGTTTCCTATCACTTCTTCACCTGACACAATTAAGATTCCAACTGCGCTTGGTAAATGTGTCGGTAATCAGAAGCAACTGAAAGACAAAGTGTACCCAGACCTGCAAAACAATGGAAAATCACCGGATTGGCTTGCTGAGAGGGCTATTATTTCGCCATTAAACAGCAATGTGAATCATTTGAACAATTCAATAATGGATGAATTTCCAGGAGACACAAAGCAATACAAGTCAGTTGATTCAGCTACTAATGAATATGAAGCTGTTCACTACCCTGTGGAGTTTTTAAACTCTTTGGAGATATCTGGAATGCCTCCACACATTTTAAATCTCAAAATTGGATCGCCAATCATGATTCTTCGATCCTTGGAACCGCCAAAAATAACAAACGGAACCAGATGTGTTATCACCAGATTGCACACCAATGTACTTGAGGCCACCATTTCCTGTGGTCCCTACAAAGGCGAAACCGTTCTACTGCCAAGGATCCCCTTAGTTCCATCGGACTCAGTACTTCCATTTAAATTCCGGAGACTCCAATTTCCTGTGAAGGTGTGTTTTGCAATGAGCATAAACAAAAGTCAAGGTCAGACATTTAACACCATTGGCGTAGACTTGACATCAGACTGCTTCAGTCACGGTATGTTCTACGTCTCCATCAGCCGGACAGGAAGTTCAGAAAAACTCTACATTCTGGCTCCAAATCAAAGCAGCAGAAATGTAGTTTACCCTGAGGCTCTTTAGTGAAAAGTTCGAGAAATGGATATGAGGAAAAACTGACATGATCTGATTGTGGTAAGTTTTTAGTATTGAATGTGCAAGATAAAATTTAAGCAAGAGTTGAAAATGACTTCAATGAAAAATTTACTATGTAACATCAAGTAACCTTCCTTTTTGATGAAAATGTTTTGTGAAGTTCCTGATTGAATTTCAGTCACTACAAGAGGTAGTTAAAATGTTAATCACCTTATGCAATCGTTGCTCTTACAACATCAACTTACTGGAAAGGTGCCCACAGATTTTGGTACCCGAGTGCGCAACAAAGCTCCGTGCGAAGCACGGGTATCTTTGCTAGTATATATATATATATATATATTCATATTCATATTCACTTTGTTCGAATGATTTGCCCAAATATAACCACATTTTTTTTTTTTTTTATTCCCCATAAGTCGGGGGGGGGGGAATGTTCCTTTTTTTTTTTTTTTTTTTTTTTTTTTTTTTTTTTTTTTTTTGTGTGTAGAGCAGAAGAAAGAATATTCCAAGATAACATTTGTGACTGGGAGGGTCCCTGACACGTTGCTCACCATACACCTATTTAAATTAATTTCTTAAAGCTGTCCAACACCTGCCAAGACATTAAACTGATAACAATGAACAAATTCAACCACGTGTAATACCTTAACTTTGGTGTTTCTATTGTCTTTTTCTTTATCTCTATTAAAAGTATCTTTCTTTCATTTGGAGCACATCAGCAGACAATAGTAAGTATATTCTATGCTATGTTCACAAAAATGTGGTGGTTTTTATCTGTTGTGGCTTTTTTTATTTTATTTTTTTTTTTTAGGAAGTCACCTTTTAACCTTTTTCATTTTATTTCTCTATATAAAATCTTTAGTCGTGTCTAAACATTGATCTGAATAGATTAGAATAAATTATGTAATGTAATTTTATTAGAAGAAGGATTCTAAACATAAGGCTGTCATATACAGCATAATCACATTGACACCCCAGTTCTCATTGGATCACCAGAGTTGAGCAACATTGAGCTTGGTCAGCACCGGATGGGTAACCATTTTAGGAATGTTAGGTGTTGTATGTATGAAGATGTTGACACCTTGCAACAGTTGCAAAAAGCTAAGTGTCATCTTCCCTAACGGATATACAAGCAACTGGAGAACGTATATGAATTTCCTACTTCCATGAAACTTTTACCTTCGTCTTAGGGTTAGTGCCACAGTTTCATTTCATTTTCAATCCATTTTACCCGTCTTGGGACGGGTATTTTTCTTATAAAAATTTAAGAGTTAAAAAAAAAAAAAATTATGACTTAAAAAAGCAAAAATTTAGTAATGAATATGTATAAAATGACATGCGTTTCAGACAATGTAAAGATGGTCTCCCTACTTCATCTTGTATACCTTAACTAGTTGCTTCCTCTAATAGGGTATTTCTGAATCCTCAGAAAAGACCTAACTTTGAATAAACATTGAGTGAACAAAATAAGAACTTTTGCCGTTTTTTTTTTTTTTTTTCATAGTGTCACATGAATACCCAAAAGAAAAAAAAAACTCTGTACCATCTCAGCCACATTGTGATTTTATTGGATATTTCAATTTTGAACATCCACACTAATATGGAGAAAAAAAAAACACAAAGAAGGCTCGATTTCTAAACATATCTGATGCCATTTTTGAATTCCTTGAATTAAAAAGCTTACAGGAGTGAAATTTCAGGGCCACATCCTGTTCCAAATTGAAAATATTCAAGAAAATGTAATTAAAACGTCGTCTGGATGACATCTCAGACGATTTATGCAAAACAGAAAATCCTCTAAATCAGCAACTGCTTAGTCGCATTCTCAAATTTTCAGGATTTCTTAGTTTTTATGATGTCCGTCTATGGTGCAAATTGTAACAAAATGTGCAGCTTGAGTTTCAAAACCCTAAATTCCTCTATATAACCTAAAATTACCCATTAGTTTAGGAGTGAATCATTATATATTAGTCTGAAGCTGTGAGTAAAAAAAAATGTAAAGAAAAAAAATGCAATTTAAAAAAAAAAAAAATTTAATCTATTGACTTCTAAAAAGTTTATAATTACAATAGAGAATTCAATTATATAAGGATGGAAAAAAAAAAAGCCTTAACTAAAATTGTTAAATAGACTTAGCACTTGCATAAGCCGATTTCTGAATAAATATATATATAAATAGTGTGTTTTTACCATTTACTGTATCATATTCACTCTTCCTCTTGGGAAAGGTATGCACCCAACTATGGACGAAATAGTAGGGTAAACTAAACTCTCAAACCTTGGTAGAGCAATTAGTCTAGGAGAAAATATTCTAAGATAACATCTGTGACTGGGTAGTTTCCTGACGCATAGCACACCATGTACCTGTATGTAGATGCCTTGCCTGGTGGAAAGAGTGGGTCTTGTTCTTCACAATGCATGATAATAACTATGATCAAATGCATCTGTCAGGACATCTGATCATCGGGCATTCTTTATCATTGGAAAAAAATGCATGAATCATAAATTATCATTTGTAATATACATGGTGATCCTCTCCCCCCCCCCCAACTTATGGAACCATTAAAATTCACTTGTTTTTACAATCCAATCATTTAGTACCAAAAAAAAAAAAACTTCATGACTTTTCCACCAAGTTCCAATGTCCAGTCTGTTTTATCACTGTTTAATAATATGGGAGACACTTTGGTTATCTAATCAGTAGGAAGTGTGACCCTGAAAGAGTTTCACATTAATCAAAACTTACCCAGTTTCCAGTTTTTATTTGTGGATTATCTCAAAGCTAAGAATGAGCTTACATGAGAACGCTATCAGAGTGCTCGGTTTACTAGTAGAGAGTTTAGGCATAGATAAGATGCTAGTTCTACCTACTCAGTGTTTCCCAGAAGTAAAATCTAGAAAAAAAAAAAATAAGTAAATTAAAAACAAACAAAAATTTAGTTGTTTACAAAGTAATAAAAATGACTTTTTTTTTTTTTTTTTTTTTTTTTTTTCATGACTCGTTTTGTAAACAAATCTATTTGTGAAACGGAATTTTAAAAAAGTTTACTAATCATGTCCGACAAATTAAGGCTGATTTTCTACTCGTATGATATTTAAACGCAATAAATTTAGACAAAATTAACTTTTTTTTTTTTTTTTTTTTTTTCTCTTTTAATTCTTTGAAAAAGTCTTTTCTGAATTTTTGAGATGAGGATTGATTATTTGGAGTCTTTAAATTACTGTTCTCATCTGGAGTTATTTCCATTGTTTTGGTCAATATAACCTTTGGCCATCTTCGGATGTGTCCTGTCGAACTCGGAGGGAATCTACACAAAATTTCAAACGGAACTCTACCATGGTTAAAAGAACAAGTGCATACTACCCTTGTAGATTAGATGGAGGATTTCATCCAAAGTTCTATGAATTCCGTTGTGTTCAAAAAGATTCCTGTATTTATGTAATTGAGATCCCATCTCTTTTGTTAATGAATAGTAGGTGATTGTAGGTGAAGGGTCGCATAATGAAACGAAACATACGATAACAAATAAATGTAGATTTATTTACATGAAAATAAGAGAATAGAGATAGTAAGAGTTCATTGAGAAGAGAGTTGCATGACTTGCATTTAGTATTTGATGAGGCTGACCTCAAGGTCAGGAGAGCGCGTTATCGTCATATCTTTACTTGTCAAGAGTTCAGCAGAAAAGAGAAAGAAATCTGTAAAACAGGAAGTGACATACTGCGTAGCCCTCTGGAAGCAAGGACCCTGTCGGTGGGGCATTAGAATACGCTGACTGCCCCCCCTGCAGAGGATAAAAGTCCCTCAATTGGGGTCCTGGATATGACCCTAAACTATATCCAGTAGTGAGGCCCCAGCTTGTGGGCTTTGGGGAGTGTGGAGCCACCCTTTAATTACCATTGCTCCCAGGTCCACTCTGACCCCGAGTGGTAGTACCTGTTAGGGTCCCAACTATGGGTTAAATAGAAACCAATGTGAAAACAACAAATATATTAAAAAAAATTTTCTTCAAAATTTTTGGATTCAGCATTAAAAAACCCGAATATGCCGTAAAACAAAAACAACCAACCAACTTCTGGAAGCAAGGTATTTATTACCAAAGTTAAAGGGGGATAAGAATCCTAGGTGGTTCGAATGATTTGCCCATATAATAGGAGTCAAGAACCGGCAAAAGTATTTGTCATACTTTGTTGTACATTTGTCATGCCTTAATTTGTCATGCCTTAATTTGTCTTGCCTTAATTTGTCTTGCATTATTAGTAAACCTCTGAATGGCATATTAGTAAAGAACACACACACACACACACACACACATATATATATATATAATTAAAATTAGCTATTTAATGTGAAAAAATGTGGAAAATTAGCTTTTTAATGTTAAAAAAATAGGGTTTTTAAAAATTTATTTTGAAAGAAATCAAGGGAAATAACCTATGACGTTACTCCCATTTTTAATGTATAAAAATATTCGGTGAATGAGAAAATGTATCCACTCTCCGAGATGATTTTGGAATATGTATTCTCAATTGTGAAATAAAATATATCTGCGCTAATAAAATAACAAAAATGGACTAGTCTGAATCAAATATCAATGTTGGATATGTTGTTGACTTTCAAGATCTTGCCAGATAAATTTAAGTTAGACTGGGCTTCCAGACGACTGCTTGATCATCATTCCAACTTATTAGTGTTCTTTGGATAGGCAGCATATAACAAGATTGAAAATAATATCATACTTTAACATTTTTTGTTTTTCCAACGAGACCTATGTTTGATATAATAAAAAAATATTTTTCAATACAATGGACATTAATTATCTGCGATACAGGAATATAGAAGAATCCGCGTAGTGAAAAATGAAATTTTAGACTTCGGACTTTCCTATGTTCCAGTTTTGTAGAAAATTCCCCATTTATCCATTTTTTTTTTTTTTTTTTTTTTTTTTTAAATTTTTTTTAAATAGTCAATTTACATATCCTTTAAAAGTTGACGTTTATCCTTGCATCCACGGTGGTGGCCATTGCACTGGTGAAGATTTGCATGAAATTTTCAGGTTGAAGTATTCTTTCCTTTTTCGGTTCACTCGTTTAAATCTTCGTTTCAAAAGTCATGTCTTTATTTATTTTGTTGGCTTATATTATCTGTATAATATTCTGCAGTTATGGTGAATAAAAGGAGACAGGAAGCTTTAAACACACCGGAAGTTGGCACATGCGTCTCTTAATGTAGCAATGGAAGTACAGAATTGATACAATTTTCAATTATATTTTATGTTTGTTTTTCTTTTACTTAAACAGTCATTTAAAAAGATGTGATGAAGTTTTACAAAAAAAATTGTTTTTTTTTCAAATAGTTATTTTTTTTTATTTAAACCTGTGTAACCTATTATGATCTATTTTATCAATTTAAAAAAAAAAAATTTAATGGCATATCTATTATGATCTTTTTTTCATCAATTATTTAATATATATAAAACTGTCAAACTATTTAAATATATTTACAGAAACATGAAAAAAACTGTCACATTTTTTAGTTTTAGCAGTTTAAAAAAGGTGAATGTGCAACGGTTTAAAATAGTTTAAAGATGTGAATATTTCACATGTTAAAAACACTAAATTCAAACAACGTAACAAGTACGAATCCAGCAGATATTATCGAAACAGTTATTTTTAAATCGGCGATGCCACAGAAATTCCTGTAATAAATATATTAATGAAAAATTTATAAAAATACATTTTTATTTTATTTTATTTTATTTATTTTTTTTTAATCGCCTATCGTTTTTATGCGATTAAAGAATAAAAGAAATAATTGATAAAAAGTTTACGTATTTTTACGTATTTTTATTTTTAGTGTAAGGAGATGGAAAAAAAAATTGAAAATTGTATCGATTCTGTGCTTCCATAGCTACATTGAAAGATGCATGTATCTGTGTAATATTCTGATTGTGCCTTCCTTAATTAGTTCATACATTACACTTTGGAAAAGATGAAACACAAATTTTTGAAGGCCATACTGCTTCAACAAAGACCAAATTCATTAAATTTGACTTAAAAAAAAAAATCAATCTGGCAAGGAGTTACTTCCCTTCCATATAGTCTTTTTTTTTTCGAATATAATAAAAAACAATCTGATCATTGTCATAACAGCGTAAGAAAAACTCATAGTTTCAATATGCAGCGTTTCTTCAAAGAAAAGTCAGCAAACTGTAAAGAAAAGAAAAATGGGGGAGGGGGAAACATTATCTGCCAAGAGGTGCTGGATTGAAGAGAACCTAGCATGGTGCACCAGAAGGAAGCTTCACATGTTTCCCTGCAGTGACTTAGTCTACATTGCACTGTAGAGAACCTACTGTTGATTTTTATAAAATTATATATACTAGCAGTTCAGCCCAGCTTTGCTCGGACCCTATGTATTGTTCATAACTTGCCCGATGTCTGAATACCCATTATGTAAAATTTCAAATGTTTAGACCAAAAATTGTCTGAGTAATTTTGTAGAGACCGCAGAGGTAATTTTTGTTTTAAACGTTAACCCTAATTTTGACCCCTTAACATTTGTTTTGGTCTCAAATCCAAATAAAGTTTGACCTATGTTCAAGTTACCTACATTTAAAATTTCAAGTGTTTAGACCTAAAATTGACAGGAGTTTGGTAGAATCTACAATGATCAACTCTTTCAACTTTGACCTTTTGGCAACAAAAGTTTCGCCCCAAAACTGATTAAAATGCTTGCCGCATGTCTGAATACCTGTTATGTAAAATTTCAAATGTTTAAAAAAATTGGCTGAGTAGTTTGCTAGAAACCACAAAAGTCAAATCTTTTGAACTTTAACCTCTTGACAGCTCAAATTTTCGAATCAAAACAGATTAAAAAGCTTGCCTCATCTCTGAATAACCTTTTATGCAAAATTTCAAATTTTTAGACCAGAAATTGGCTGAGTAATTTGATAGATCACAAAGGTTAAAAAAAATTTTAACTTAGGCCCCAATTTTGACTCCTTAACATTCATTGTTTTGGTCTCAAATTAAAGTTTGACCCATGTCCAAGTAAACCTACATTTTTAAAATTTTAAATGTTTAGAGCCAAAATTGGAGAGGTTTGGTAGTTTTCAAAGGTCAAATCGTTGAACTTTGACCCCTTGACAGCCAAATTTCTGGCCGAAAACCAATAAAAAATTTTTTTCAGCCAATCTCAATACCCCTTATGTCAAATATCAAGTCTATAGACTGAAAATTGACAGTACTTTGTAGGAGAATGTACACATGCAGACAATTTCACTTTTATAGATATACTTTGCTTGAGCCCTACGTACTGTTCATAAGTTTATGGGCATAGGTATATATATATATATATATATATATATACACGAGCAAACAGTTAATAAAACATGTTAAAAAACACTTTGAAATGAGTTAAAACATATTCAATCTGAAAAGGAAACACTAGATAAGTGGATAGTCCTTAATCCGCAGAGTTTCAAAGAAATACTTTCCTTCTCAATAGAGGGTAGGAATTAGCAAAATGCGGGATCGGATTTTTGTATGCAAAAGTATTTGATGAAACAAATTTTATATATATATATATATATATGTGTGTGTTTGACTCGTGTCCATATCTATAATTTCAAGTGTTTAAAGCCCAAATTGGCAGAGGAGTTTGGTAGTCTTGAAAGGTCGACTCTTTCAACTTTGACCTCTTGGCAGCCAAATTTTCGCCCAAAAACTGATTAAAAATCTTGCATGTCTGAATACCTTTTATGTAAATTTTCAAATGTTTAGACCCAAAATTGGCTGAATAGTTTGCTAGAGATCGCAAAAGTCAAATCTTTAACCTTGACCCCTTTACAACCAAATTTTCGTCCAAAAACCGATTAAAAAAGCTTGCCCCATGTCTGAATACACTTTATGTAAAATTTCAAATGTTTAGACTTAAAATTGGCTGAGAGGTCAATTTTTAATTTTGACCCCTTAACATTTATTGTTTTGGGCTCAAATAAAGCTAGAAAGTTTTATCCATGTCCAAGGAACCTACATCTAAAATTTCATGTGTTTAGACCCAAAATTGATGTAGGAATTTGGTAGTTGTATAAGTTCAGATTATTGAACTTTGACCCCTTGACAGACAAATTTCTGGCTGTAAACTAATTGAAAAGATTTTCCCAAATTTCAATACACCTTATGTCAAATCTCGAGTCTGTAGACTGGAAATTGACAGTAATTTATTAGGGAAATGTATATATACACACACACACATAGGATTTCACTTTTCTAGATATATAATGCAAAAGTCAAGTCTCATGGTACAATTGTGCTTTAAACAGAAATATAATTTTGAACACACCTGTTATATCAAAGAACCTACTGTTGATTTTATGTCTGGCCTTTCAGCTTGTGTGGTAACAATATTTGTGATATTAAGCTGTATAAGGTGTTAATCTGCTGTTCTTTAAATCGGATTAATACTTATCAAAAACAGTCTGATATAAAACCTATCTAAGAACACTGCCAGGCACATGAAGTACATTCATGTGAAATTTCATAACTGGCCCACCTTTTTTTTCAATCCCATAGGGAACGAACTCGCACAGTAACATGCAAAAAGTTCCTTTTATATAATAGGTTCTCATTGCATTGTGGTTACTGCTATTGGAGAGCATCATATCAATCCGTCAAGTTTGGAAAAATCTCAAGTCAAAAGACCATCAAAATTTCGACCTCAACTGAAGTCATAAGTTATGAAACATGGACTACAATATGGGCCAAGCAGGGAGTTTCTATGTTGAACAAAACAAAGGATGAAGGCTTATGTTTCTGAACTTTTGAGAAGAGGATTGATTATTTGAATTCCTCAGACTATTATTCTCCCACCATCTTCAGTTGTCTCTTGTCGAACTCCAGGAATGTGCATGGAATTTCAAGCTGAATCTTTTATTTAATCCATGGGGTAGCGTGCTTTAATTCTATCAGCCATGACTGGATAGAAGTCTCAAGTAATTCGCAAGGACACATGCTGTCATGGATAAAGTAATGGTAAAAGTTGTAAGTTACTCTTATGGCGGTTGAAGGTTCAATCCTTAGTTCGGGCGAAACTCAAAAGCACAATTGTGCACAGTTAGGGATTAATAGGATTGAATGCAATAATTAGCACAAATTTAACGTATTAAACCATAAATTTGGCATAAAACAATGGCCTATAACTTTTGTCTGTTTTTACTGTCTATAGTGACACATATATAATTTTGTCTATAGTGATACATATATAATTACAATATTTTTATATATTCTGATTCTTTATAAATCTCCAAATATTAAACTAAAGATTTTTTTCCCCTGATTATCATAAAAAGCACTTGATGTGCAAATATTTTCTCAAACGTAAGAAAAAAAAAAAAAAGTGGAATAGTCTATAGATTTCAGTATAATGGATATTAAAAATGAACAAATATTTTCCCTTTCTTTCTCCAACTTTACAACATGGCAAGGAAGAAAAGAACAAAATAAGAAAAACATACTGAGGATGAAGTTTAGCTCTGAAATATATTTGTTATAAATTTCAGACGAGTAAAATATTTATTTTCCTAATATTACGTTGTGATTTGGCTTTCAAATGCATGTGATGCGTATTTTATGTTGAATATGTTTACTGTAACATTACTACCAACAGTGGAAAATTGTTTTTAAATCAATTTTGGTATCGCGATACCTAAAAAAGTTCCAATTTTTCCGATTCCAACACTAATATATCTATTATTTAGTAGCAAAAATGTTTGTGTGTGCGCTTATATATAAATCTCGCCCGTCTGTATGTAAATCTCACTAAAACTTTTGAGAGACACGATGAATCCTAACAAGATTTTAAAGCTCGCCGTCTCGGATGATGAATCTAAAAAAATTGGCCAAAGACATTAATTCCTTCATTCTCAACTCGGCCGTTTTTTTTTTCTTTTTTTTTATTTTTCACCAACATTTTAGCAAGTCATCATCACTGTTGGATTGACTTCACTTAATTTAATCGCTCTTGACTTCCGGTTAGACCATGGAGACATCTGCTAAGACATCATTTTTTACCCTTTTTCTTTTTTTCTCCTTCGCATTACGGGTTCGAGCCCACCTGCGTGCTACCACTTTTTTTTTTTTTTTTTTTTTTTTTACAGGGTTCCTTATTACACCACCTACACATGCCCAGGTAATGCCGCTACTGTTGTTTTGACCCCCCCTACCCCGGGGTCCTTACTACACTAGCTGGGCAACGCTGGGCACCCCCGCTGGTGTGTGTATATACATTATATATATATATGTATATATATATCTCTTAACCGTTATCCTTGAGAGCTTTTTAGCTTTGATAAGTGATTTTTTTTTTTTTTTTTTTTTTTTTTTTTTAATGTCAAAATCAGTTGACATCGTTTCCTGGCATCTTAATAAGTTAGTGACGAATACTGGATGAATTCCATAGAAACCACAATATTGTACATTTTCTTTATAACCTTATGATTTTGCATTTTAAACAGCGTTCATATATGCAGACTTTTTTTTTACTCATGTGACTTTTTTTTTTTTTGTTTTAATTCTGTAGAAAGCAAAGCATTTGAGATAAACGAGGACACTGGCGAAATAAAATTGAAATGGGGAGAGTACCTCGAACTGAACACGTCTTACACGCTTGGCGTCTATGCTGAAGATATCATTGAGCCCAAGCAACGCTCCAAGGTGGAGAATTTGAAAATCTACACTGGTGAGCTACCACCTCAGTTTTACTCAACCAATTATGTTGGTGAAGTCCAGGAGAATAACCAACCGGACCAATTGTAAGTAAACAATTTCTTTTTTTTTTTTTTTTTTTTTTTCAATTAAAGGGTTAGAAAGTGATGGTGTGTATCTTTGGCTTATAATCATCTGTTGTGAAAGTTTGTTCTGGTAAGACATCAAACATGAAGAAATTAATGGGTGAAAACGATTCCATGAAACTCAACAATATAAAAAGATTTATTTTACAAGTGAAGGAATTGCTATGTTGAGATCTGATCAATTGTTTGTTGCTATGGTGATTTTTATTCTCGGTTTTGAATTTTCATTCATTTCTTTTATTATTGTTTGAAGTGATGTGTGTGTGTGTGTGTGTGGTGAGACTTAAAATCTGAAATAAATGGATGGAAACGATTCTATGGAGATCAACATTAGAATTACAGGGTGGAATGATAAAGTTGTTGACATAAAGAAAACAACACTACAGCTTATTTTAAAACTTATTGAAAAATCAATTCAAGTAACAATTATGTAGTAGAGTTGACATCTATTCAATGTAGCCACCTTCAGCTTCAAACTGCCTCGATATGGTTCCAAAAATGAGACTGTGCCTTTTCCACAAGCATTGGCAGGAGCTCGGTAGATTGCGGCGATTAGGTTGGCTTTGGTATTGTGGGAGTTCATGTTGATGCTGTTGACATTTAACCAAACGAAGTAGGTCGGGGGAGGAGGGAAGGGTCAGTGAGAGAAGGGTACAAAGTCGTAGCCTTCTAAAGCCAAGCCTGGGTGTCTTTGAACTTGTGGGCTGGTGCCGAGTCCTGCTGCCATACCCAGAGTCTGCCAGTGGCCACCTGATTGCACCAGGGGATCACCACACCCTTCAGTATATCTAAGTACTCTTTGGTGTTGACTTTCAAGCTGACTTCGAAGATGTGAGGTGGCATAATGTGGCTCTCACTATAAACCACACCAAAGATCATAACCGTGGCCAGAAACTTTTTCATCATTCTGGGAACGTCTGTTATTCATGGCAATTCAGCAATGCATTTTGAGAGTGCTGGCGATGGTCCTGTTTTCATAATTTTGATCGTTAGACTATGGATACCCACTGTAGAGGTGCCTGCGTGTGAAATTTTTGTGGCAGGAGGTGCGCAATCGCCATCAATTAATCAGTTTTCAGGGGTCAAAGTTCAAAAGATTTGACCTTTGCAGTCCCAAGCAAACTATTCAGCCAATTTTGGGTCTAAATGTTTGAAATTTTACATAAAGGGTATTAAGACATGCAGTAAGATTTTTAATCAGTTTTTGGACAAAAATTTGGCTGCCAAGAGGTCAAAGTTGAAAGAGTTGCCATTTGCAGACTCTACGAAACTCCTCCGCCAATTTTGGATCTAAACACTTGAAATTTTAGATGTGGGTTACCTGGACACGAGTAAAACTTTTTAATATATATATATATATACACATAAAGTTATGAACAGTACATAGGGTCCGAGCAAAGACAGGCTGAACTGCTAGTACTTAATAAAAAGAATAGAAGATAACAATACAAACAAATAAATTCAATATGGTCATTCGAGGCCTGCAATATAAATGCTGGAGTCCCTCAGGGGTCAATCCTGGGCCCAACTCTCTTCCTGATCTACATCAATGACCTCCCTAAACACATACTTAAATCATTCGTTGACATCTATGCTTCAACCAGAACTTGCTCCCATACTTACGAAACTATTTAAGCGCTGCCTTAAGGAGAGGTGCTTTCCGACCCCCTGGAAGACCTCCTCAGTTTGCCCTGTATTTAAGAATTCAGGTGATAAGTCATCTCCCTCTCAATACAGACCAATAAGTCTTCTCTGTGTTATGAGTAAGTTACTGGAATCAATATTAAATAGAGAAATAGTCAACCACCTCAGCAGGAATAACCTTCTTAGTGACACACAATATGGTTTCCGCTCTGCAAGATCTACCGCAGATGTGCTGACGGTTATATCCCACAGGATTAGTGAATCTCTTGACAAAGGCTTCCTTTCTAGGGCAATTGCTCTTGACATATCAAAAGCCTTTGACAAAGTATGGCATAAGGGTCTACTTCACAAGATTTCCAGCTACGGTATAACTGGAAATGCTTTCTCAATCATTAAATCATTTCTCTCTGATAGGCTCATAAGAGTAGTGGTAGATGGACAAAAATCGGAGGCCTGCAATATAAATGCTGGAGTCCCTCAGGGGTCAATCCTGGGCCCAACTCTCTTCCTGATCTACATCAATGACCTCCCTAAACACATACTTAAATCATTCGTTGACATCTATGCTGATGACACGACCATCTACGGCAACACATCAAAGGCTGTAAATGACAAAGTTCTCTCTGATTCTCTCTCCTCTGATCTCGAGCGCGTGGTTCAGTGGGGGAAGATGTGGCTGGTTACCTTTAATGCATCTAAAACCAAACTCTTATCCTTACATCATCAATGCTCTGATCCCCATCTGGCATCAATTGTGATGGATGGCTCTCGTCTGGGTGAGGCCCCGTGTTTTGACAAGCTTCTGGGTTTGACCTTTACTCCTGATCTGAAATGGAACACGTACATCAAGTCTGTTGCCAAGGTCGCTGGAAAGATGGCGGGATCCTTCTACCGCTCCAGAAGATATCTCACTACTGATGCAATTCTCTATCTATATAAAAGCCAAGTACGTCCAAGGATGGAATACTGTTGCCATATCTGGGCAGGAGCTGCTAAAAACAGCCTATCCTGCCTTGACAGAGTACAAAATAGACTTCGTGGCTTAGTGGGGGATGCCCTTTTCTCTACCCTGCAACCTCTCTCCCACAGAAGAGACGTTGCGAGCCTGTCCTTGTTTTATCGTTATTTCCATGGCAGATGCTCGTCTGAACTCCAATCTCTGGTCCCCCCTCGCCAATCTTTCACGAAAAACACCCGTCTAGCTGAATCCACTGTGAAAAATTTCCCCCACTCTATATCTGTGCCTAAATCAAAACGCAGATTCCATGAACAAAGCTTCTTTCTTAGAACTGCACGCCTGTGGAACTCTGTTCCGTCTGCCTGCTTCCCTCCGGACTACAACTTGGTTGTCTTCAAGTCCAATGTTAACAAATTCCTAATGAACTGCCCCCTTAAGTAAACATATCAGCAAATCTCCTCACTAACGTAATGTACTTGCAATAACCCTTATCCCTGAGTGGCTTCCGGGCCTTGATAAGTGGTGATCACTGTGTAAAAAAAAAAAAAAAAAAGCTATTTTCAGTCGATTTAATTCATTATCATAAATTCTTATAGTAGTTACAAGATGTCATTCTCCAAAAATTTACTTGCTCATTATTTGCTCCCATAGTTTAGTTCACTTATTAAGCGTCCCCATAATCATTTAATTTTGTGCTTATGTGAGTTTGACTTCTACCTAAAACTCATTTCCTAGAGAAATAACTACTCCCGTCCCTTTTACTTTAACTTCGAACAGTAATTCATTGGCTACTCAGACCTAAACCTTTATTCTATAGTTTGCATTTACCAAACAGTACAGAATAATGTCTGCGAAATTCAATATGACGACCATTCGCCTCTTTCTTGTATTTGACCATCAACACCACTATCGGGTTGACAAGAAAGTTCTTGCGGTTTTTAACTTTTAAATTCAGACGAGCATATCTTGGCTCAAACAAAAATTTATTGATCGAAATAAGCACTGTCAGAATCAGCACTTTTGCCAAAGGAAAACAATATTTATGCTAGTAATGTTAAAATCTTGTGTTCTGGGTGGTGAAGTTGCTGAAGGCATTTTTGATATTACTTGGGTTTTTGAAGCAGAAAGATGTCGAAATGCTTGAAAAAGGGGTAGTTGGTAGATGAAAGGTTTTGGAAGTATGGTGGGTGAGGAGGCAGGGTCAGTTTAGAAACGTGCTGTCGGGCATTGTCATGGAGGAGAATTGGACCTTTTCTGTTGACTAATGCTGAGTGTTGTTGTTGAAGTTTCTGATGCATTTCATTCATTTGTTGGCAGTACTTTGTAATGATTTTGCCTGCATTCAAAAAAACTGACACCTGTCGCAGGCTAGCAAACATTCAGCATGTCCTTTTGGTGCAACTCTGGATTCAGGAAGTATTGTGGAGTTTTGTTGACGTCTAACCACTGAGCTGAATGTCACCGGTTTTCATCGCAAGTCACAACCCAGTTGAGAAACGAGTCGTTCTTGTTGCTTAAAAGAAGATGACACTATATAACAGTGTTTTTGATTGTCGTTCAATTCATGAGGTACTCATTCATTAATTTTTTTTTTTCTTTTTCCAATCTCAAGTTGTTGGAAATCCTCATATACATTACGTCTAATTCAGAAGCAAGTTCTTTAACAGTTGTGCGTGGATTGGCTTAATTGATCATTATCAACATCTGATAGCCAACCACTGCACTCATCTTCAAGACTTTCGCTGCCGCCAAAAAATTTTTTAAACCACCATTGTGCTGTACGTTCAGTAGTGGTTCCTGGGCCAAAGATCCTGGATATGATCATAAACTATATCTAGTGGTGAGGCCCCAGCTTGCGGGCTTTGGGGAGTGTGGAGCCACCCTTTAATTGCCATTGCTCTTAGGTCCACTCTGACCCGGAGTGGTAGTACCTGTTAGGGTCCCAACTATGGGTTGAATAGAAACCGACTTGAAAACAACAAATATATTCTATTAAAAAATTTTTCTTCAAAATCTTTGGATTCGGCATTAAATAACCTGAAAAGGGTTGATATGCCGTAAAACAAAAATAACCAAACCAAACGCTTTGTTGATATCACAAGCTGTTTCAGCAGTTTTTCGACCTAGCTTGAATTAAAATAAGAAAATTGTGAGAATTTGCTTTTTCATCTTGTATTCAACATTCTGAAAATTATTTTAAAGAGCTTAGAGCGAAAAACACTATTTAAAATGATATATAAACTAAAGGTATTATAACGAAAACTTATTTGAAATTAAAATTTAAAATTCTGCAAGAATTTTCTTAAATACTATTAATTTCATTTGTAACCATTTCATTCGTAAACATTTCATCCATTATTTTCCTTTTTATTGTTGTGCTATTATATTTTTCCTTCCTAACATGGGTCAGAAACCCAATTCTGAGATTCCATTCCAGGTAATTCCACAGCACCAATTTCATTAACTTTTGGAAGTGGGTGGGGAGTAAGCACACTTTTTTGGTCGTTATGCAAATTTTCTTTAAACGTTAACGCACTTTTGAAAATGTCTTTTTTATTAGCAGCACTTCAATTAAATTATCGACACTTCATAAAAGCAAAACAAAATGACCTGTCTAAAAGGATTTCCTACAAGGAAAGACTCCAGAACCAATGGTTTTAGGATTGCTTAAAATATTTCTTTAACATTTTTTTATTCATTGTTATCCTGTACTGGGTGGGGGTGGCAGCATGCATACGTTGTTTTTTGTTTTTTTGCGGTTATGGGCAATTTTTTTTTTGTTTTTTAATACATTCACTAACATGCTTTTTAACATTTCTTGTTATTGGTGGAGACCTCAATTTTTATCGGCCACTTCATAAAAACAAAACAATTACCTCAATCTAAAAGGATTTCCTACATAGGAAATCCCAAGAACCAATGGTTTCAGGATTGCTTAAAATATCTTTTCCTTAACATTTTTTACTTACTTTTCTTTATGGAGGGATGCAGATTTTTGTTTTTTTAACATTGATTTTTATTGGTAGGGATGTCAATTCTTATATTTATATTTAAAACATGTCTGCCAAGGCCGGAAGAATCAAGATGTTTTTTTAACATGTTTTATTAATCATTTGTTCATATATATATATATATATATATATATATATATATCTGTTAAGATTGAATAAAATAAAATATGTATTATATACGTTTGAAGCCAAAACAACACATTATTACAAAATAAACGGACATTCATTTAGTTTGAAATTTATATTGAAATTCGTAAATATATTTCGAAACAAAACTTCATCTTTAGTATTTTTTTTTCTTTTCTTTTTTTTTTTTTTTTTTCTTTTGCCATGTTGTTGGAGCAGAGAATCAGCAAGTAGAAGTCCGTTTGTTGGTCTTACTACCGTAAATGTATTCATCCAGGGTAGCGGTAATCAAAAGAATATTAACTTTGTAGGTGTTTGTTTAGTAGTTTTAGCTGAACATATATCTAAGAAGCAGACTCCAATTTAACAAACCTTCACTCACAAAATTCAAACTTTGTGCAAAACGGAGGCCATTCGAGGATAAGGGTTAAAGAGTGTACAGTGGTCAAAGGGACAATATCATAGTAATTGTTAGAAGTGTAAATTTGGTAAATTGGATTACTTAAGGGGAACGGCTCATCAAGAACTTGTTTACATTGGACTTGAAGATGGCCATATTGTAGTCAGCTGGAAAGCAGATAAACAGAAGATAGTTCCACATCTGTGTGCAGTTCTTAGAAAGAAGCTTTGTTCATGGAATCTACGTTTAGGTTTAGGCACAGATAAAGAGTGGGGGAAACTATTGATAGTTTATGGCTAAACGAGTGTTTCTTGTGAATGTTTGGCAAGGGGAGGGGGCATAGATTGGAGTTCAGACAAGCACTTGCCATGAAAATAACAATAAAACAGAGGCAGGGTCGCAAGGTCTCCTCTGCGTGAAAGAGGTTGCAGGGAAGAGAAAAAGGCATTCCCCACTAGACTGCGAAGTCTATTCTGAACTGTCAAGGCAGGATAATTTCTTCCTAGCAGCTCGTGCCCAGATGTGACAGCAATATTCCATCCTTGGACGTACCTGGCTCTTATATAGGTAGAGAATTGCATCAGCAGGTTGATATCTACTGGATCAATAGGATTCCAGCATTTTTCCAGCGACCTTGACAACAGATTTGATGCATGTGTTCCATTTCATATCAGGAGTAAAAGTCAAGCCCAGAAGCCTGGCAAAACATGGAGCCTCCCCAAGATGAGAGCCATTCATTTTAATTGATGTGAGATGGGTATCAGAACGTTGATGATGTAAAGATAGAAGCTTGGTTTTAGATGCATTAAAAGTAACCAGCCACTTTGATTGGATGCATTCTATTATCTGGTAGATAGTTTCACTAAATGAGAACTTACCTTTTATATTATAGATTTTCTAGTTTTTAAATTCAATGATTGTTTTATTTTCTATTTTGTATTTGCGTTCAGACGTCAAAGACTGACATAATTGTCAATAAGTTATGATCTATTTCTAAATTGGAAGTGAAAACGTAGATTGGTTTCTTTTTTTCTTTCCGGTTATGTTTGAAAGCTAAATTTGTTTTGGAATTATCAAAGTATTCATATTTATCCACATGAATAACTGAAAAAGATTTTCTTTTGTGTTTTTTTTTTTTTTTTTAATTTTAATTTAATTTTTTTATTTTATTTATTTTATTTATTTTTTTTTTGTGGTTTAGCGTGCAGAATTTGACGATCGCTGTGAAATCATTTCAAAATCGAAGCATCAGTTTTAAACTCAAGGCTGATGACCCTGTATATGAACAGTATTTCATCATCAAGAAGAAGCCTAATCATGATGCCGAAGCAAATATTATTGTCATGAAGGCGTTTAACTACAACAAGGATCTTCACATGTACAACATGGAGATTTTAGCAATTGATCGACCTGGATTGAGCAGCACAGCTACAGTAAGTTTAGAAATTACATCTATTTGTTTTTTAATTTAATTTGACGCTTTTTTTTACAAAGGAGTCGCTACTTATACTCGAGTGGCCTCTGGGCCTTGATAAGGGTTAATGAGCGTACACAAGTCAATGGGAAAATGTAATTGTTAGTAGTGAGAATTGGGTAAATTGGATTACTTAAGGGGATGGCTCATCAAAAACTTGTTTATGTTGGACTTGAAAATAACAATAGTGTAGTCAGTTCGAAAGCAGGCAAGAGTATGGGGAAGTTATTGATACTAGTTTCAGACAAATGAGTGTTTTTTTGTGAAAGTCAGGCCGGGGAGGGGGGGACCATAGATTGGAACTCAGATGAGCACTTGCCATGAAAATAACGATAAAGTAGAGACAGGCTTGCAACGTCTCTTTATTGTGAAAGAGGTTGCAGGGAAGAGAAAAGGGCATCGCCCACTAACCTGTGAGTTTGTCTCTGATGTATCGTTATTTTCATGGAAAGTGTTCGACTGAGCTTCAATCTATGGTCCCCCCTCGCCAAACTTTCACAAGAAACACTCGTCTAGCTGTAAACACTATCAATAATTCCCCCCACTCTTTATCTGTGCCTAAACCTAAACGTAGATTCCATGAGCAAAGCTTCTTTCTTAGAACCGCACGCCTGTGGAATTGTCTTCCGTTTTCCTGCTTTCCAGCTGACTACAATATGGTAGTCTTCAAGTCTGACGTAAATAAGTTCTTGATGAGCCGTTCCATAAAAGTTATCAAATTTACCAAATTTTCATTACTAACGATTACTATATTGTCCAATTTCTACTGTACACTCTTTAACCCTTATCCTTGAGTGGCCTCTTGGCCTTGATAATGTGGTTATACCTATATAAAAAAAAACAAAAAACCCTACAAAGTCTGTTTTGAACTTCATTAAGGCATAAACTGCTTCTTTATTTAATATTTTGATTTGATTTAACTGTTGATGAGCTTTTTAACGTGTTGATTTATGTATTTTTTTCTAGTTTTTGTAGTTAAATATTGTTTGTCAATCAACATTTATTCAAAAATAAATATCACAGATGTGTGTCTGAAAATATTTAACCAATAAACTTTTTAACTACTGGTTACATAACTCTGAAATTAACAGGAAATAGTAATCATAAACTAAAGATGGTTTATAACGAGTTAAATTTTGTGCTGGAAAGAAATATCGGCAAGTTGAAATGAAAAATGTTCATTTCAACTTGCCGACATATTTCTATTACTTTTGTGCATGCGCAAATTCATTCATAGCTTGAAGTAGTTTAATTTTAAACCTTTCTTATCTGTCTTTCGATAGCTCAAAATGTGGCTGGAATGCTAATTAATTTGGTTTTGAATTTGACTGATGGCACGAAAGTCAATTTTTAAAAACTTTTGAATATTTTATATATATATATATATATATATATATATTGTTTATTGTTATATAAACATGCTCACATCCCGCTGCTACAAATAGCCACTTGTTTCAATCAAACATATCATCAGGCAGCGACTTGACTATTCAAAAGTTCAATGAGCACTATCTAACAACCTCATTGAATTCATTAGTCCATTACTTTTGAATAAAAAACCCGAGTGTGTGTATATATATATATATATATATATATATATACTAGCAGGCTACCCGGCATTGCCCAGTCATAAAATACGCTTAAATATGATATTTTGATTAATGCAGATTTCGTATTTATTATTATATTATATTGGGCCCATACATGTCAGCTCTATTACATAATCAAGTTACCCGAATTGAATTTTTTCAATAAAAGTTTTAAAATAAAGCTGTTGTGTTTTCTTGAAGGTGATACTTTTATTGTTTCCACCCTGTATTTCGTCCGGTTTAACATGCAATTAATCGATATGTATTTACAATAGAAATTTGCCATTTTTTAGCTTTTTTTTTTTAAATTTCAGGATATATGGCAGATACACATTGATACAACGGTTCCCATTAGATCACCGAAGTTAAGCAATGTTGACCCTGTTCAGTACTAAAATGGGTGACTATTTGGGAATTCCAGGTGCTGTAGGTGCTCTCCGCTTATCTCTGCATTGTTTCCAGTTGTCGAGGATTTCTCCTTGCCAATTGACTCTAGCAGTGCCAATTCAGGAGAGATGTGGTTGGTGATTGTGAAACCCTTGCCTCACAATTACATGCACGACCACATTTACAGGGGATATCCATTGTTTTGAGACTGAACAGAGGTGTTTTATTTACTTTTTTTTTTTTTTTTTTTTTTTAAATTTCATACCTTCAAGTCTTTTAGCTACAAACTGCTGTTGTGTTGCCCTATTTCCTCTCTAAAACCACAGATCGGACAGGTGCTTCCAAAAGAGTGGGAGGCAAACATGGTGTGCTTGTCACGCACACCTTTCGAATCCCAACAAAAGGAGGGTGGACCTGTAAATTCACCCTGTCTGTCCATATTTTTCTCAATAACTGTGCCTTGGAATTTTTTGAGATTTTGCACAAACATTAAACATGATATGAGTAAAAACAAAAAAAAAAAAAAAGGAATATAACAGATTTTCCAGGAAAACTAAGTTCAGCATTCCCCCAACCCCTACATTTAGCCCCAAAAGTCTCCAGGGGATGTCAAATGCTGGTGAAAATGAGCAAACGGAGTTTTAGGCCTTAACATATATAAATTTGAGTTCTGCATCATACAAAAAAAGAAATGACTGTCCATCATTTGACTCCTGCCCCCCCCCCATTTAGCCTCAAAAGTCCCCAAGGCCTTAACATATTTAAATTTGAGTTCAGCACCATGCAAAACTGCTAAATAGACATATACAGAAAATTTTCAACAAATATGGTAAAATAGTCCCAAAAATGGAGTGTTTTTATTAGCCCTAAAAGAGCCCCTGGGGCACACCCAAGAGTTATCGCAAAGTATAGACAAACAAAATTATGTAGAAATCAGTTACAACTTTTCAGGACGTTTTATAAAAATCCAAGGCATCAATTTGTTTTAATATGCACAAAAATGTCAATTTTTAGCAATTTTAACCTGGGGGTAACTAAAGTTTTCCCCGGAAAATCCGTTCTGTTACTTTCTTACTCATATTGTTTAATGTTTGTGGAAAAAAAATTTTTAAATTACAAGGCATAGTTATTGAGAAAAGTACGGACGGACAAGGGTGAATTTACAGGTCCACTCTCCTTTTACCGGGGGACCAAAAAAAAAAAAAAAGCATAATCAGAAAAACCTCATAAAAAAGATTTGCCTTGTCACCACCTCCGGTAGCACTGTACCGGAAGTTAGGAAATATGTTATCTAACTCTATATATACTACTATCGTCACTGCTTGGTTTTCAGCTGTTAATGCTTACCAATTTTTTTTTTTTTTTACAGCTCTCCATTCAAATCCTTGACATGAATGACCATCCACCAGAATTCAATCTACATACTTATACAATTAATGGAATACGTGAAGATGTGGCCATCGGATCCACTATACAGCAACCAGGTATGGAATTATTCTTTGAAACACTTATTTTGTTTATATTACTTGTATTGATTGGACTGTCTTGAGTGTTATTTGTGCAACGTTTCGGTCAGTTTGGCCTTCAACCGTCTTCAGGGTATGTTGGTTGTTATTCGAAAAAGGAGAAAAGTTACTAGCTATTATGTAGATGTGGTCATGTTCTTAGAGTTAGTTTGTTTTATGGCTGTGGTTTCGTATGTGTGAAAAAAAAAAATGGGTTAACAAAGGGGAGGCAACTCTAATAAAAATTGAAGGCATAAATAACTTTTTAGCATGGTAGTGAGAGCCCACCTTCCTCGCATCGGCCGTTGCAATGCTCTTAATGTATTTGTTCCAACTCATATTCCCTGTGAACGTTAGGCTGAAGAGTTTGAAAGAATTACTTCCAGCTAATGTATCTAAAGCCATAGCTATATGAAGAGTGGGGTTTGTTTTACTGTACACATAGATTCGAAAAAGTTGTCAAAAAACAAATATATAACAAATAAATGTTATCAAAGGCAAGATAAGTTACTTTTCTACCAAACTGGATATGTTTTTTGTGTTTTTATTCAATGTAGCATGTTTATTCAGCTCGAAAAGCATATAGTGTTTACCGATATATTGGAAAATTCAAAATGGCGCCCGACACTCTCTTTAACACAGTAAGTTCAGGAAAAGATGTTATAAATAATAAACTAGACAAAATACTGTTAGAAATTTGCTCATTATATTTTACCGTGACATAAGTTAACATATGTTCGGTGGTTTTTTAATAGTATTTTGTCTAGTTTATTATTTATAACACCTTTTCCCAAACTTACCATAGTGTCGGGCGCCATTTTGAATGTTCCAATATATCGGTAAACACTGCATGTTTTTCCAGCTGAATAAACATGTTAGATTGAATAAAAACACAAAAAATGTATCCAGTTTGGTAGAAAAGTAACTTATCTTGCCTTTGATAATATTTATTTGTTATATATTTATTTTTTGACAACTTTTTCGAATCTGTGTACAGTAATAGAAACCCGAAGAGTGTTTTTTGCCTGGAAGACACCATCTAGAGAAATATAGAATAACATGCAATAATTATGGAATTAATAATCCAATGAAAAGAAAAAAATAAAGAATAAAACAAAAATTGTTAATGTTCATCGACATTTTGTTATTTCAAGACTTCCTCGAATAAATCTTCTTGAAGGCTGAGAATAACAATGAAACACTTATATGGTACTATGGTTGTTAAGTGCTAAGAAATAAGAAAAAGAACTAGGTTTAAGAAGATAGACAAAAGAAACTCAACATGAGATTGCCGATAGAAAAATGCAAGCATGAAAAGTGATATGGTTAAGCTTAAACTGGAAAAGAAAAGGACAAGATATTCTAGTACAAAAAAAAAAATAATAAATTTATAACTTAAAATATTGCAGTATTAAGAATTGATTATATAATGTTATAAATTGAATTTAAAAAAAGTTATTAATGCTGTAATATTTAAAGTTATAAATCTATATTTTTTACTAGAATATCTTGTCCTTTTCTTTTCCAGTTTTAACTAGTCCTTTACTTTTCCATGTTTAAGCTTAACCATATTACTTTTCATGCTTGCATTTTTCTATTGCAATCCATTATTTTTCCAGACTTTCAATAAATTCACTTGTTTTTTTAATTTCAGTCTTTTTTTTTTTCCCCCCATAATAATGTACTAACAATGTATGGCACTCGTCTGTTTTCAATAAAATCTTCAATTATCTCCCTTTCATGCTTTCTTTTTTACTTGTTACTTCTCTTTTCAAGACAGCAGTGAATTAGTAGCAACACTAGTCGCTTCAGCGACGTGGTTGCTATGGAAACCAGTCATAAAAAGCGTCGCTCACCTCCTTACATAGTTTTATGATTTTGAGCACCAGTAAATTCATAACTTTTGTTTTACTGAACGAAAATTTGAAAATTATTTTTTCACAATATAGCTGAGAAGGTGATCTATAAACTGTAATAATTGTTTGAAATTTGGTTGAAAAATGAGTGAGCGGTGAAGCTTTAAATCAGTTCTAAATGACTAAAACTGCCACTTAACTATATATTCAAACACGGTAGTGTTTGAATGATATATATATATAATATTCAGTTGAAGATACAACATGCATATATCTTTATATTTTCAGGAAATAATGCTGTACAGATTATTGCAACGGACCGAGACAGTGGAGAGAATTCCCGGATTACTTTCAGTTTGAAGCCACAAGATAATTTTGTAGTGAAAACGATAAAGTTGGGTGAAGGACAATACAAAGCAGTTCTTGAAGTCAAAACGTAAGTGATTGTGGATTGTGCAAGTTTGATCCGTGGATCGGCTGAGAGGTGATCTTGTGATGTTATCAGTGTCCCCCCCCCCACCCACCCATTCAAGTGTTATAGTGTGGCCCTATGTAGGTAGATTAAGTCGGTTAGTATAACATTCAAGAGCGTGTCATTTAGGTGCATTTTCAGTACAACCTGGCAGTCAACGGAATACATTCAGTGTACCTAGGGAGTCAGAAAAATGATGCTCAATGGTTAACTCTGGAGGACTGATATTTTTTTTTTTTTTTTTTTTTTTTTTCCTGATCCCTGTTTTTATAAGCTTTGGTTTGAAATAGACATGTTACTTTTGGGTTTTGAAATGATTTTTATTTGTTGGAAAATATTGAGTTAACACATTCTTGTGAAAACTGATTTGGTTCTCGAAGTGAATATTGAAACAAGCCAGAGAAAGAAAGAGGTTTGCTATGTTACATTGTGGGGTAGCCAGGAGAGGATGATATAAACGTGTGTAATTTGAGTCATGTTGTATAGCCACTATAAAAGCGACGTCTAGACATGTTATACAGCGGGGGGGGGGTATCACACGGGGGGGGGGAGGATATAGTACAGTTTATATTTACATAAAGGTATCATATATTATAAGATTATATGCTTCATACCTTTTCTTCAGAGACCATTATTTAAACACTTGTGACAACACAACCAATGGGGTTGATAGTATATCTAAAAGTGACAGATTCCTCTACTACGAGATTGTGGTTTTGTGAAATAGCGACTAAATCGGATGTTTCTACTTTTCAAAAATTAAACTTCTCTAATGATCATCTTTTCCAGTGATGGTTGTTACACCTAATATTTATAAAACATGTAAATGATCATCGTATGAAGAAAGTATCGTGAAGAATGTATTTAATTTGTAAAAAAAGTGTGAAGGGAATTGGCCTGAGGATACTTTTCCCTCGAAGTAAACACGGGGATATATTAGTTCATATTTACATAAAGGTATCATATATTATAAGAAGATTATATACTTCATACCTGTTCTTTGTCTAGGAGTTCTTCTGTCTTCACTGCTGGGCTCTGTGATGAAACTTGCAACAACCCACACCATAACCGGTTGAGACACCTGTTTCTTCTGCTTTTGTGAAACCACAGAATGATACTTTATATTTTAAAAATATAAATTTATTTCAGCTGTCTCGGTGGTCTTCGCAAGAAGTCTGCATTACATGTTTACATTGCTTGTTCCTTTCTAGCCCCGTTTCCCAGACTTTGAAGAGCTCGTCTGTTCATTGTGGTGACCAAACTCCAAATCTCTTAATCTCTAATCATCTTGACCTGTCAGTTCCGTTACATCCTCATCAAAGGCACGTCTCGTAACATGTGACCTCTGTCACGTACGCAACTGTTGAAGGTCATTTTGTTTATTTAACTTGGCTAATTTCTGTAAACATCCTCAGCTAAAACCCATTGCTACACTTTATTCTGTAAACAATAAATAACTCCCAATATAAACTATTTTAACAATATCACTGGATAGACAGATCGATAATAATTAATTTAACTTTTAATCCTGCTATTATCTAACGATACCCCTAAAGAGAAAAGGAAACGGAAAACCATAATTTAGGATTCCTCTGGTCAGTGCACGTGAATACAATGTAGAAACAGCGTCCAACTTTCTTTATCTCGTATTTTAATGCTATATGCTCCAACACACTAGAAGCCCTTGTGCCCCCTCTACATGCCCCTGACAAACTCAATAAGCAGCAAAATTCCGCCCCTACACTATAGAGATCTCTAGATGCCAAAAAGCCTTCTATTCTAATTGTTTCTTCCTTAGGACTGTTAGACTTTGGAATTCCCTCCTGGGTTCCTGCTTACCTGACTGTACTGACATGCAGAAGTTCTAATGTAATATAGACATCTTGTTACTTAACCCCCTACATAGTATCCCTGCAAATTATGTCCCAAATAATTGGCTATCACATCAAAGAGTATAATAAGTTGAAAATGCAATTTAAAAAAAAATTATAGAAAGAAAAGTAAGGCTTCCCCGTATCTCGTATTCTTTAAAACGTCACAAAACTATTCTATAAAACAATATCACTGGATAGATAAATAGATAGACTAATAGACTGATAAAAACTAATTTAACTTTTAACCAGGTTATTATCTAGCAGCTATACATTTGCCTTTTTGGCGTTCATTTGAATTGCATCTTGATGTAAGAATCAAACCCGACATTGCTGTAAAACGAATGAAAAGGAAAGAGGAAACTAAGCCGAACAAAGAAATGGGGGTCACTTGTGTGTGTTCATCTCCCACATTTTTTTTTTTAATAAAGGGGAGGGGGTTGCTTTTTTCCCAGAAAGTTATCCCCTCTTTTCGATTGATTAGCCTTAATTTAAACCTTCACCACCTCCAGTTCAGTTTCATGATTGGTACAATGGCAAACACGTCGCATTCTTTTCCTCCTTTGTGGTAAGGGTTCGAGCCTGCCTGCCTACTACCACTTTTTTTTTTTTTTTTTTTTTTTTTTTTTGCTCAATACTCACTTCCAAACAGCCAGGCAACACAGGGCACCCAGGCTAGTAAAATATAGATTCAATAAAAAAAATTCTCAGCTTCAACACTGATCCACATTAAGATCATGTTTGAAATAAACCGTGATTGTATTTTCTATTAGCAGTTCAGCAAGGCTTTGCTCAGGCCCTATGCACTGTTCATAACTTTATTTTTTTTTTAACTTTGACTCCAATTTCGACCCCTTAACATTTATTGTTTTGGGCTCAAATCAAATTAAAATGTTTGATTCATGTCAAAGTAACCTAAATCTAAAACTTCAAGTGTTTAGACCCAAAATTGGCGGAGGAGTTTGGTAGAGTTTTCAAAAGTCAAATCGTTAAACTTCGACCCCTTGACAGCCAAATTTCTGGTCGAAAACCGATTAAAAAGATTTTCCCAAATCTCAATACCCCTTAAGTGTTCGACTGAGCTTCAGTCTATGGTCCCCCCTCGCCAAACTTTCACAAGAAACACTCGTCTAGCTGAAAACACTATCAATAATTCCCCCCACTCTTTATCTGTGCCTAAACCTAAACGTAGATTCCATGAACAAAGCTTCTTTCTTAGAACTGCACGCCTGTGGAATTGTCTTCCGTTTTCCTGCTTTCCAGCTGAGTACAATATGGTTGTCTTCAAGTCTAGCGTAAATAAGTTCTTGATGAGCCGTTCCATATAAGTTAACAAATTTACCGAATTTTCATTACTAATGATTACTATATTTTCCAATTTCTACTGTACACTCTTTAACCCTTATCCTCGAGTGGCCTCTTGGCCTTGATAATGTGGTTATGCCTGTGTAAAAAAAAAAAAAAGTCAAGTCTCTAGACTGAAAATTGACAGTAGTTTTGTAGGGAAATGTACACACAGCAATTTCACTTTTCCCGATATATAGATTCGGGCCACGGACGCAAATTTATTGTAAGCTTGAATAAGCGTCATCTGATTTTGAATTGGTCCGTGTTTTGCTTATAATGAGTTCAAATGGATGTTGTAATTTAGAGGATTTGTGAGCCAAGTAGGATGGTAGGAAAAAGGGTGAAAACGGCTTATATACACAAAATGTTCGATGCTGATATATAAATTTATGCAATTTTCAAAAAGAGGCTCGTATACATAATTGCTAGTGAATATATATAAAAACAAATAGTTAAGTGAAAGCATTAGTATGTGCTTGTGTTATGTTGAAATCTGTAAAAATTCCAAAACTTACAAAAAAAAATAAAAATATTTTATATCTGCTGCATGTTTCCTTATAAGCATATTTCATTAAATAAAATAGACGTTTTTTGGCTATTAATTCCGATCCTTTCCGACTTCCGAATAACAGTCTGCACTTCTAGCAGGAACTGGCTGATGTAATCGCCATATTAACCAATGAAAATAAAATAGAAATAAAAATAATTTTTTTTTTTTTTTTTACACAGTGATCACCACTTATCAAGACCCGGAAGCCACTCAGGGATAAGGGTTATTGCAAGTACATTACGTTAACCAAAGAGGAGAAAAAAACACTTCATAAATTGTTAAAACCAGTTAGATTAATTTATCCCTGACAATGAATCCTGAAGGATTAGAAAGTACTGGGATTTATGATAAATATGACAATTACACCAGCCAGTTCCTGCCAGAAGTGAAGACTGTTAATCAGAAGTTGGAAAGGATCAGAAATAGAATTAATAGACCACGTTTATTTTAAAGAACTATAATATATTTATATGATGGAGAAGAGAATTCTTTTAAGCCCAAGACTCTTTTCGCCATCTTCATTAGGGGCAAACTCTGTCATATATAAATTTTACACCCCATCGGGCCGGGATCAAAGTGTAGTATCTGTTCTGCAGATGCTGCACTTAAGGTAAATTGTCTCAGTCAGTGGATGAGAAACCCTCTATACCGGGACAATTATTTTTGGTCCCAACCAGAGTGACCCTTTTGCCTTTTTTTATGGGAAGCTGGTTTAACCCCACTTTAAAACGACCTTGTCACATTTTGCTTTGGTGAGAAAGCAAATAAATACTGTGTGTGTGTGTGTGTGTGTGTGTGTGTGTGTGTGTGTGTGTGTGTGTGTAATAGAAGAGTTTGAAAAAATTCCAAAGATATTTACGGATTTAATATTTGATTGGATTTGATAAATGAATAGATATACAAAGATTTATAAAAAATTAATGTACCTTTGTCTCGTGTCCCCTATTTTTTATTGTACCTTTGTCTCGTGTCCCCTATTGTTTATAGGAAACTGGATTACGAGGAAAACCCTTTACACGAATTTGACATCATTGCGACGGATAATGGTGTACCACAAAACACTGCAGTTGCGAAGGTAAAAATCCAGCTGAAAAATTTAAATAACAAAAAACCTGTGTTCCCCACCAATTCCAAGGAACTCACATTCAAAATAACGGAGACATCGAAACCCGGAACATTTGTAGGCAACTTGAAAGTACAGGACCCGGATGGTGATGAAGTATGTTTTTATTTTGGTAAGTAATACTTGGTTTTTCTTTGTAATTGCATCAAAATTTGAAAATTAAAATATTGTATTCCAATACTGAATTGTCATGTCTCAGTAATGAACATATCCAATAATTATGAAAAATAAGGTAGAAAATTAATTATTAATGAAAATATAATTTTCGAATACAATTAGCGAGAATTGAGTTTCGAAAAAAAAAAATACTGTTGAGTTCTAATTGTAACAAAAGGGAGGTAAATCTTTTCTGAAAACTGCAAATCTTTGGCTAATTTAGCCAAAACTTAATTTTTCTTGTTTTTGAAAACTGTTTACATTAATTTTTTTTTTTTTACATTGTTTTTCATAATTTTTGGATACTTTCTTTACTGTGACACAGTAATTCAGTAGATACCATTGGTTTCAGTTGAAATTCAGTATTTCTATTTTCGAACTTCACTACCGGCTCACACCTTAAAGGCCATAGCTATGCTAAATGGTTCATGACACAAACTGAGAACTTGATTGTGCCAAGTTCAAATCTAGTTCAGGGTTTTCAGGTTAGCTTTGATTTTTATTTATTTATTTATTTTTTTTTAAATTGCTTGAAGCCACTTTATGTAAGGAGCCATGTCCACAGCAAGACTTATTGCTGTTGCCCATGACTGGTTACTTGGAGTACTGTAGGGATGACCTTCTGTAAAGAAGTGGCAATCACAATACACAGATATATGTGTGTGTTTGCATATGTATGTATGTGTATGTACGTATTTGCGTATGTACATGTTTGCACATGCATGCATGTACGTACGTACGGGTTCGCGTATCTATACTCCTATAAATTTGTTTTGTTTTTTTTTTGTACTGATATTTATATTAAACACTTTCTATTTATTTAAAAAGAAAATACAATTTTGTTATATATGGATTGTTGAATTAGCATTTATCTACAAAAGATCTAGCTAATTTGCATATTCTTTTAAGCATTCATTTTAATTCCCTATTAATTTTTTCGGTTTTCTTATGGGATGATGGTGTAATTATATTCATGCAGATATTCTACATGATTTATACATGCGTAATATTTGCATAAAAAGCTTATAGTAAAGACAAACCTCTTTCCATATATATTTATGTATGCCTATTTATTTTTGTTTGAAAAATTTTGATTAACAAACTCCATCAGTTTTTGGTCTATAGACATGAAACTTCGTATATAGGGTATTCAAACCCGTGCAAAACTTTATATTTGGGTTTTAGCTGGGGAAAAATCAGTGAAAATTTTTTTAAATTATGAAATTTGCCTAGTGAAGGTCAAACGACGGCATTATGAATATGCATGCATAACATAATAGCTATTGGTTCATGTTTTAATTTTTAGCTCTGCAGCAAACCTGTCTTCGTAGCTCAATCATTAACGTCAAAAGAAAAAGTAAATCATAAGCTAAACTTTTTTCTTTTTTTTTTTTTTTTTTTTAAATCATTACTATATATTGGGTCCAAACGTTTTAGTTTTGATTCTTGGTGGTGGCGCATGAATCATTTTTTTCTTTTCATTTTTTAAATCATCACTATATATATTGGGTTCAATATTATATAATAATAAATACGAAATATGCCTTAATCAAAATATCATATTTAAGTATATTTTATGGTTGGGCAATGCAGGGCGGCCTGCTAGTGTATTTTTCTGTGTGTTTGCATATGTATGTATGTACATGTTTGCGTATGTATATTACTAATTAGCCACCATTTATCGAGGCCTAAAAACAAATCGAGGATATGGTTTAATGAGATGGATATACTGACTATTGAATAGTGAATACTTGGTATTCACCTATTGTAATATTCAGTGTGCACAATAACAAGCAAGAAGGTCCGGAATTTTAGTAGTATACACATAGACCATGCCCATTTTGAAATAATGTTAAGTGCTCACTAATGAGCCAGGAGACCAAGTGTAATGTTGTTACCCTTTGGCTGTGATCATAGCATAGTATCTGGTTAACTGTGGCAAGCAGGGCCAAGGGTTAAAACATTGATTTGAGGGACAGCGGGTCACCGGATCAATTATGATTAGAAAAATAAACAATTAAATTGGGGAAAAAAATGATTGACATATAATATATTACCGTAAAAGGAATGTGAAAATAGATATAAACATTATTTTTGGTTTGCATAAACAAATAACTAGATGTAGGTTACATCAGTTGTTGGTCTGAGACCCGTAATGTGATGCAGATTTGGGGAGATTCTAGTCAGTCGTTAGCTGGACATCAGAGAGAACGGACGACTCAAAAGGGGAGTTGGTCTCTCCATGACGTGGGGTGTGTCGGCGTCATCTCAGGCAGCCAAGATGTAAAAACGTTGATATCTTTGAAGATGTCAGCTGAAATCATGAAAATAAATGTTCGTAAATAATTCAGGTATTTGTTGTGCCACTTAGATCTGTGAAGGGATGGGATGGCCTGCTTATGTTCACGATTCCATCCCTGTGTGTAAGTTGGATGGTAGAAGGATTGGAAAGCAAAAGGTTGCATAATGATGACGAAAACATACTGATATATATTAGTGAAAGAATGTAGATTTATTTACATGAGAAATTATAAGGGTATAGATAGTAAGAATAAGAGTTTGTTTAGAATAAGAGTTTATTACATGTGATTGATGAGAGGCTGGTAAGTCAGGAGCACTGTTGTGTGGCCAATGCAACTGGATCACCTCTTCATTACATCTTAACTGCTTGAGGGTCCAATGTGAAACAGAAAAATGAGAAACAGGAAGTCACGTGGCTGTGTCGCTCTCCAGTTATCAGAGTAAAAGGGCGACAATCGAATTAGCCTGGAAGTTTTAATTCCCACAAATATAAACCCCACTATTCAACATATACGTCGTTATGGAACATATACACACACAATGTAACACAAGGTTCGATTCTCAGTCGTCATACAAAAAAAGCTTGAAAAACTGCTACTTGATGTCCTCTTGATAAATACTCATTATGATAAAGTGAGGATCAAGAGTAAGTGGAGTTATCTCAGGAAAGGAGTTGTACCCTCCCTTAAATCTCGGTTTAGTAGCAAAGGTGCCATTGACTTGCATTTGCATAAGATCGAGTATTCTACTTTTTTTATGTACGTGTTTGCATGTACGTAGTATGTGGTTGCGTATGCGTTTGCATGTACATAGTACGGGTTGTGTATGCGTGTATGTATGTATGTGGTTGTGTTTGCATGTATGTGTACGTGTTTGCATGTACATAGTACGTGGTTGCGGATGCGTGTATGTATGTATGTGGTTGTGTTTGCAAGTACATAGTACGTGGTTGCGTATGCGTGTACGTGTTTGCGTATACATACGCATGTGTTTGCGTATGCGTGTATGTATGTTATTCAATGGTCTGTATTGTTCTTCTAGGAAACTTCTCTAACACTCAGGGTCCATTTGAAATTGACCCCAAGGCTGGGAGCATAAAGACGACAGCTTTACTCGACAAGAACAAGCCGTCTTATACACTGAACGTCACCGTAACTGATGACGGCTGTGCAAAGAATGCTAGTGCTCATGTGACTAAAGGTACTATCGTCGTGATGGTGGAGGACATCAACAATAATAAACCCATATTTAAAAACTGCAGTAGTTACAACCCGTCCATCAAAGAAAAGTCTGGTGACAACGCTTTTGTTATTCAGGTAAGTTAATCTTCTTGTTTAATATTTTCTTTGTTTATTAAATGTGTAAGTACATATTTATTATGGTCCTGGATATGATCTTAAACTATATCCAATGGTGAGGTCCCAGCTTGCGGGCTTTTGGAGAGTGTGGAACTACCCTTTAATTGCCATTGCTCCCAGGTCAACTCTGACCTGGAGTGGTAGTACCTGTTAGGGTCCCAACTATGGATTAAATAGAAACTGACTCGAAAAAAAAAAAACACAAATATATTCTATTAAAAAATTTTTCTTAAATCTCTGGATTCGGCATTTAAATAACCTGAAAAGGGTTGATGTGCCATAAAACAACCAACCAGCATATTGATTATAGGTAAATGTACTGCTTTATCGTTATTTTCATGGCAAGTGTTCGACTGAGCTCCAATTTATGGTCCCCCCCCCGGCCTTTTTTTCACAAAAAAAACACTCGTCTAGCTGAAACCACTGTCAACAATTTTCCCCACTCTTTATCTGTGCCTAAATCAAAACGTAGATTCCATGAACAAAACTTCTTTCTTAGAACTGTATGCCTGTGGAACTCTCTTCCATTTGCCTGTTTCCCACCTGACTACAACCTGGTGTCTTCAAGTCCAACATAAACAAATTCCTGATAAACTGCACCCTTAAGTAAGAATCTTTATCAGATCTCCATTACTAACGATTACTACAATATTGGCCCATTGATTACAATATGGTTGTATTCAAGTCCAATATGAACAAATTCTTGATGAGTTATCCCCTTAAATAATCCAAGTTACCAAATTTTCACTACTAATGATTATATTTTTCCATTGACTATTGTACACTCGTTAACCCTTATCCTCGAGTGGGCTTTGGGCTTTGATAAGTGTTGACTCCTTTGTTTCATAAACAAAAAGATCTTTTCAATTTTCCTTTTTTTTTTCCTTTGGCCAGACATCTATCAGCTGCTATGACTACCATTCAACTGCATTCTCAAAACATGCAGCGTATTGCATTTTTGTAATAAAATGCGACACAAATGGTCACTGATCGATATCAGATGAGCTCCCTGGCCTCATGAGGGTACAGTTTTTCAACCATAATTCAAAAAAAAAAAAAATTTTTAGATAAACTGTAATTTTAAAATATTACTTCTCGAAATCGATTGACATTTTCTTTATTGTTGCTTAAGTTTCTCTTTGCACAAGAGAAAAAGGGGTAGAAGAAATATGGAAAGCTAGGTCTTCATAGTCACCTTTTTTATTTATTTTATTTCAGTAATGCTCTAACTGGGAGCAATGTGGCTATTTTTTTTATTTCCTGGCTATTTTTTTTATTTCCTGGCTATTTTTTTTATTTCCTGGCTATTTTTTTTATTTCCTGGCTATTTTTTTTATTTCCTGGCTATTTTTTTTATTTCCTGGCTATTTTTTTTATTTCCTGGCTATTTTTTTTATTTCCTGGCTATTTTTTTTTTTTCCTGGCTATTTTTTTTATTTCCTGGCTATTTTTTTTTTTTATTTCCTGGCTATTTTTTTTTTTTTATTTCCTGGCTATTTTTTTTTCTTTATTTCCTGGCTATTTTTTTTTCTTTATTTCCTGGCTATTTTTTTTTCTTTATTTCCTGGCTATTTTTTTTTCTTTATTTCCTGGCTATTTTTTTTTTTTATTTCCTGGCTATTTTTTTTTTTTCTTTATTTCCTGGCTATTTTTTTTTTTTTCTTTATTTCCTGGCTATTTTTTTTTTTTTCTTTATTTCCTGGCTATTTTTTTTTTTTCTTTATTTCCTGGCTATTTTTTTTTCTTCTTTATTTCCTGGCTATTTTTTTTTTTTCTTTATTTCCTGGCTATTTTTTTTTTTTCTTTATTTCCTGGCTATTTTTTTTTTTTCTTTATTTCCTGGCTATTTTTTTTTTTTCTTTATTTCCTGGCTATTTTTTTTTTTTCTTTATTTCCTGGCTATTTTTTTTTTTTCTTTATTTCCTGGCTATTTTTTTTTTTTTTCTTTATTTCCTGGCTATTTTTTTTTTTTCTTTATTTCCTGGCTATTTTTTTTTTTTCTTTATTTCCTGGCTATTTTTTTTTTTTCTTTATTTCCTGGCTATTTTTTTTTTTTCTTTATTTCCTGGCTATTTTTTTTTTTATTTCCTGGCTATTTTTTTTTTCCCTGGCTATTTTTTTTCTTTTTTTTTTTCCTGGCATTTTTTTTCCTGACCTTAAAAAAGGTCAATTGAATGGCAATGTCTGTCTTCCAGTCACTTGTAGTATAATCTTTGTTTTTCTTTTTCAGGTAAAAGCCAGTGATGAAGACCGTGGAAGTAACGGTGAAGTAAACTATTATCTCCTTAGCCCCGGCATGCCTTTCAAAATTAATCAGAAGGATGGAATCATCAGGACAACAGAGGACCTCTCTCGTAATAAACATGCGAGCTATCCTCTCCTGGTCAAAGCAGAAGATGGGGGAAAACCCAAATTGTTGGATCTGTGTCCGTTAGTGGTAAATATTGAGGATATCAACGACCATGCTCCAGTATTTGAGGTGCAGAAATACACGCAAACTATCTCTAAAACTGACCCACCTGGCACCAGTCTTCTTTCGGTCAAGGCAGTTGATGAGGACACTGCCCTGAATGCTGCCATTGTGTACAGCATCTCCGACAATCTGACTTATTTTCGGATTGACAACGAAGGCAATATATTTTTGAATCGGTCACTAAATGATGTAAGTAATTTTTAATATTAGTTGAAAATTTTAAAATATTATTTTTTAGTATACTAAAAAAAATTTTTTTTATATACTTAAAATATTATTTTTTAGTATATTTAAAAGATTTTTTAGCTTATTTAAATTATTTTTTAGCATGCTAAAAAATATTTCTTAGCAGTCTAAAAAAAAATTTATTTTTTTAGCATGCTAAAAAAATTAATCTTTTAGCTTACTAAAAAATATTCATTAATTTTTAGCATATTAAATTCATTAATTATTTTAGCATATTAAATTTTATTTATTTATTTTTTTTTTTCGCCTATTAAAAAGGAAATTCTTTTCTTTTAAAATAGATATAATAGATGGGTTTTAGTAGATATGGTATATTCACATTTGTTTAATTGATAAATATATTTTAGCAAAAGTTTTAATATTTCTTTTATTAAATCAATTAAATCAATAAATTATATGAAGAAATAACAATATAATCATCAATACTTTTCATCAATACTTTTCAGTACCCTGAGGACAGAATCTCATTTACGGTGAAAGCCATAGACAGAGGCGATATCCCCAAAGAAGGTACAACCAGAGTTGAATTTAAGATTTTGGCCAATGCCCAAAATCCCAAGTGGCTTAACAAAACTGGCCTAACCATTTTGGTCAGTGAGAACCAGACGCTGAATGTTCCGTTTGCTCGCTTTGTAGCAGAGTCGAACATAGATAATAAGGCTGTCAAGTATTTTCTCATGGCTGGTTCAACACCCACAAAATATATATGGCAATTCCGAGTTCGTGTAGTAAATGGAGCGATGGAGCTACTTCTGGATAAACCGCTCGACTATGAAAAGCAAAGGAGTTACGAAATGCGAGCTCGTGCCACGGTAAGTACATTTTATTTTTGTTTTTGTTTTTTCGTAACTATTTAATGCGATTTAGGAGATGAGGGACAGGCAGTGCTTCTGATCCTTATAGTATTTTGCTGCTGACAAGATGGGATGTGAAATTATAATGATCAAACATTGTCTGAACGTCTAAGAGCACTGCGTTATATGGTAGTGCTAGTTTATTTCACGTCCCAACATGCTCAACCCAAGATAGGGAGTATTTATTGTCATTCACAAAACTTTTGCAGTCCTTCAGTACACACATGCACACACACACATATATATATGGGTTTGTATTACTGTACACATAGATTCGAAAAAGTTGTCAAAAAAAACAAATATAACAAATAAATGTTACCAAAGGCAAGATAAATTATTTTTCTACCAAACTGGATATATTTTTTGTGTTTTTATTCAATGTAACATGTTTATTCAGCTCGAAAAGCATAGTGTTTACCGATGTATAGGAAAATTCAAAATGGCGCCCGAACACGGTAAGTTTGGGAAAAGGTGTTATAAATAATAAACTAGACAAAATACTGTTAGAAATTCGCTCAATATATATTACCATGACATAAGTTGACATATATTCAGTGGTTTTTTTAATAGTATTTTGTCTAGTTTATTATTTATAACAGCAGCTGAAAGATGGATGGCAAGCGATTGTATTAGCAGCAGGAGCAGTGTTTGAACGCGTATGCAAATTGGCAAGTGTGCTCGGGCCTGCGTCTGAAGAAAAAGACAAAAAAAGACACCAAGGATGGAGTGCTGCTGCCATATCTGGGCAGGAGATACTAAACATGTCTTATCCTGCCTTGACAGAATTCAAAATAGACTGGGGATGCCCTTTTCTCTTCCACAGAAGAGATGTTGCAAGCCTGTCTCTGCTTTATTGTTATTTTTATGGCAAGTGCTCAGATCCTTGCAGACAATTTTAGTATGAATTTTAGGAGCTTTAAATCTATTTTTGTTTCTAGATGTAAATATCACTATTAATGCATATCATTACTATATATTGTCATGGGAAAACATTTTCCTTATAATATGAAGATATTACAATTTCTTATAATATTAAAAATGTATAATTATCACTATTAAAAACATTACATTAAAATTAGAATATAAAAATGTTCTTTTTAAAACTTTCTGGCATGTTCTAAGTTGTGGTGTTCCATTTATAGCGTTTCTAGAACTTTCATCACAATTGTAAAAGAATGCTGATAGCATCAACTCTTTAGTCAGTGAGTCAGATTTGAGTTGTTACTCTGCTCCAGGTTGACAGATGCTGACTACAGGGTGGTCAAAAAGTCAGGTAACATGTTAAAGGTAGAAAAAACAATATGATCCATTATAATTTCTATTCAGTGGTTAATCGCTTCCAGCGATTGATAGAGATAAATGGATGACAATTAACAAAATAAACATATTTCATGTTTGTTTCATTTTATATTTCAATGTATGGTACTTAAATATACGTGTATTGCTAATATCGTTTTTCTTTAAAATGTTACCTGACTTTTTGACCACCCTGTAGATTAACTCTGGCCAATATTTTCTGGGATCCAAATCTGGCCAAAAGAAATCTTATAAAAAGAATCGATTACAAGTACTCTCAAAGAAAGGCTGGACATTTCGTAATTATGAAGATTTTTCTCACCTTCTCTCTGACCAAAGAAATATTAATTCTCAATAACTGTTTTTCTTCTAAACGTAAACTAGACTGAATTAAGAACTTGCTTATCTCCCTTAGATCATCTCTATATAAATAAAATGAACTCATTTTTTCCTGTCTGATTTTGACATTAATAGGATTACAAATCAAGATATTTCATGCAAATATAATATGCACAAACGGCAGAACAATATCTGAGGTGTGTTATAGGCTTATTATTTCTCAAATTCCTCGATAATCTTAGATTTCTATACTTTTTCTGCTGAGAAGTCACGGCCAAAATCGGTTAAGATCAATGGAAGTGGTAAAATATTTTCTCTCTAATAAATTCCTCCTCCCCCTGCCACCACTTAACACCGTTTGGGGATCATTCACAAGGAACAGTTGAGAAGAGAACACCGGTTTGGCTTCGTAGTTCTTTCATGTGAAGTTATTTAAAATCACTAAACTAAGCTGCAGTGCTCTGTGGCGTAGTGGTTAGCGTGCTGGACAATTCACATTATATTTTCACGTTCGCGCCGACCTACCGTAGTCGGTTTTTTTTTTCGTTTTTTTTTCCTAAACAACTGGAATGGACTTTTCTTGGTGGCCGAACTGTTAACGTTGCAGATGTTTTTTTTTTTTTTTGTTTTTTTTTTCACACTTTATTTTCCTACTTTTACTCATGACTCCGGGTTTGATCCTTCCTACTTACCTACCATAACATTTTTTAAAACTCCCCCCCCTCCCCCGTCCCGGAAACAAACACTCGGGCAACGCCGGGTACCCCCCCCTAGTTTGTGAATATTTCAGATTTTTAAATGAAAAATTTAGAAAAACCTATAAGTGTTGAAAATAAAAAAATAATTTTTTTTTCCCCAATATTTCGCTAAAAATAGCTTCATTAGGGTATGTAGGTAGTTCGGTCCGCGAGTTTTTCTTTTCTTTTTTCATTTTGTTGTTACGGTGAAGATAATCCCTCAGGGAATGGCAAAGTTTGTCTTGCTCGGTAGAACGTGTCATGCTCCAGTTGTGAAGTAGAAGTTTAAATATTGGCAAAAAAATAATAAAAATCGTTTTATCTTTATTTTCAACACTTCAGATTTTTTAAAAAATTTTATTTAAATTTTATTTAAAAAATGTCTACTAAAAGTGTGATCGTCTTCTCATTTAAACTTCCGCTCGACAACTGGAGCGTGACGCACGTGGTTCTACCTGTTATGAAATAGGTAGAACAGAATAAATTATCGATCGAGCGATTTGTCCATCTCGATCGATCGAGCGATTTGTCCATCTCGATCGATCGAGCGATTTGTCCATCTATCTAGGAAGGTAGACAAGGGATGGATGTGATGAATATTTATAAAACCTGTCTGATCATAGACAAGTTTACCGGAAGTATCTTATCAGCTAATCAGATCTACGTGTGTGTCACGTGATCAGGTTAGCTGGAGATCGTCGAACTTGGAATTGAAGCAGAGCGGTTGGGTGTTACACTTCTCTCTCCTCCCCTCTTGGGAGGGAGTGACGTGTCTCACCACAAGCAAAGAAACTCCCTTTCCATTTTCATCTGCGTGACATCCTGGAAAGTGAAATAAAAACTAATATGAAAACCATTCATCGTCTTGGAATCAATGTGTTTCATGCAAAAGGTTCCAGCCCTCTCCCAGAACAAGATGAAGTCAGGATGGACAATGTTCAGTGAGCAGAGAGGATAAAGGTTTGTCGAAGATACACATATGACCCACACATGCACGCATAGGAACATTAGACGATCACGAAACATAAAACAGGTAATACATACCACACAACATAACTAAGGGTTCAGAAAGTGAAGAACCACTAATAGACATTTAGTAACACATTTAAGACGCGTCACAAACACGAAACGTATACACTCGTTTATATGGGTCTCGTTCATGTTAAATAACGTAACATGATGCATATTGGTGCCGTTTTTTGATACACCATTACATACCAGGCAAGACAAACTTTGCTATTCCCTTCTACCCTAAGGCGTCATCTTCACCATAGCAAAAAAATGAAAAGAAAAAAAAATGAAAAGAAAAAAAGACAAAAAAAAACTTTCAGACCGGACTACCCACCTACCCACCCTAATAAGGCTATTTTTAGTGAAATATTGAGAGAAAAAAAATAATTTTATCATTATTTTCGACTCTTAAAGGTTTGTTTATTCACAACGTTTCGGCCAACTATTCCTCTGGCCTTCATCAGATGATAACCGCGACGGATAGGAACTTCGAATCTCCTAACTGCATTCTCAGCCATCACTGCCATCCGTAGTTGTCGTCTCACCACGTTTTGGCCAAGTAAACCTCTGGCATGCTTTGGATAGGATTGAAACCGCTATCTTCAGACAATGTTCATCTGGAACTGTAGAGATTCAACGTCTCTATCAACTGCGCCACGGGCCCCGAAGTTATGAGATTCGAAGTTCTTAAAGGTTTTTCCAAATTTTTCATTTAAATTCTATTGTTTGGAGGAATCATTGTCATCATAGTCCCAACCATTTTCATATCCACCGTTTTATTATGTTTATTTTTTTCCCTTCAGAATCTTCGCTTCCCCGATCCTCTTACGAGTGATTTACGATTCACGATTAATGTTACGGACGCAAATGACCAAGTTCCGATCTTCAAGAAATTTGACCTCGATTCTGGAATCTTCTACGCTTCCGTCTATGAAAACCAACCGGTAAATACAACAGTTATGAAAATCATCGTCGAAGACAAGGATCCAACTGAAAACTTTCACAAGGTAAGCGCTAGTCACATTACCATGGTACTACTTCTCTACAGACTATCAGATTGTTAATTAATGTATTGTATAAACCAACACATTTCAGGTGAAAACATTAATACATACTTGCGTGTCGTGTCGAAATTAGTATAAATTCTGAAAATGACAAAAAAGTGATCCCTTAGAAGAATAATTGCAAATGACAATAAAATTATTGAGTTTAACAACTTATAGTTTTAGCATGTTTTAATGTTGAAGAGTTTTTAAGATCCAAGAAAGATAACCACAAGTGATTATTTTGACTAAATTGTAATTTATTCATTTTTACACACAAAATGAACACCTTACTATGGGAGTAGTTCTCTGTAGATTACAACATAGTGATCTAAGGTCAACTTAGTCTCTCTTGAGTGTAAACATCTTATATACTCAGCATCATAATCATTTGTAATATGTTAGCATGGGTACTTGGTGTTGCCTGGGTTTGGAGAGGTGGTATAGTAAAGCTATTGAGCAACCAACCCTCTAAAAATAAATACCCGTGCTAGCACAAGAAAATAAATACCCGTGCTAGCACAAGAAAATAAATGCCCGTGCTAGCACAAGAAAATAAATGCCCGTGCTAGCACAAGAAAATAAATGCCCGTGCTAGCACAAGAAAATAAATGCCCGTGCTAGCACAAGAAAATAAATGCCCGTGCTAGCACAAGAAAATAAATGCCCGTGCTAGCACAAGAAAATAAATGCCCGTGCTAGCACAAGAAAATAAATGCCCGTGCTAGCACAAGAAAATAAATGCCCGTGCTAGCACAAGAAAATAAATGCCCGTGCTAGCACAAGAAAATAAATGCCCGTGCTAGCACAAGAAAATAAATGCCCGTGCTAGCACAAGAAAATAAATGCCCGTGCTAGCACAAGAAAATAAATGCCCGTGCTAGCACAAGAAAATAAATGCCCGTGCTAGCACAAGAAAATAAATGCCCGTGCTAGCACAAGAAAATAAATGCCCGTGCTAGCACAAGAAAATAAATGCCCGTGCTAGCACAAGAAAATAAATGCCCGTGCTAGCACAAGAAAATAAATGCCCGTGCTAGCACAAGAAAATAAATGCCCGTGCTAGCACAAGAAAATAAATGCCCGTGCTAGCACAAGAAAATAAATGCCCGTGCTAGCACAAGAAAATAAATGCCCGTGCTAGCACAAGAAAATAAATGCCCGTGCTAGCACAAGAAAATAAATGCCCGTGCTAGCACAAGAAAATAAATGCCCGTGCTAGCACAAGAAAATAAATGCCCGTGCTAGCACAAGAAAATAAATGCCCGTGCTAGCACAAGAAAATAAATGCCCGTGCTAGCACAAGAAAATAAATGCCCGTGCTAGCACAAGAAAATAAATGCCCGTGCTAGCACAAGAAAATAAAAATACCCGTGCTAGCACAAGAAAATAAAAATACCCGTGCTAGCACAAGAAAATAAAAATACCCGTGCTAGCACAAGAAAATAAAAATACCCGTGCTAGCACAAGAAAATAAAAATACCCGTGTTAGCACAAGAAAATAAAAATACCCGTGTTAGCACAAAAAAATAAAAATACCCGTGTTAGCACAAAAAAATAAAAATACCCGTGTTAGCACAAAAAAATAAAAATACCCGTGTTAGCACAAAAAAATAAAAATACCCGTGTTAGCACAAAAAAATAAAAATACCCGTGTTAGCACAAAAAAATAAAAATACCCGTGTTAGCACAAAAAAATAAAAATACCCGTGTTAGCACAAAAAAATAAAAATACCCGTGTTAGCACAAAAAAATAAAAATACCCGTGTTAGCACAAAAAAATAAAAATACCCGTGTTAGCACAAAAAAATAAAAATACCCGTGTTAGCACAAAAAAATAAAAATACCCGTGTTAGCACAAAAAAATAAAAATACCCGTGTTAGCACAAAAAAATAAAAATACCCATGTTAGCACAAAAAAATAAAAATACCCATGTTAGCACAAAAAAATAAAAATACCCATGTTAGCGCAAAAAAATAAAAATACCCATGTTAGCGCAAAAAAATAAAAATAAATATCCGTGAGTACCCGTGCTAGCACACAAAAAATAATTAATTGCAGTAGCCAGGCTCAAACCTAAGAAAATAAGAAAAAGGTGAAAAAAGCAAATGTGTTAGCTGTCTGGCCTACGGCGCGCTTGTGACATCATGGCCTTCAAAATGGCACCTTTTATACATATGTCAAGTTCGGTAAGCGCATGACTTTGCAAAAATGTTGGCAGTAAAAACTGACTCCGCCTGTCAAAAAAAACAGCCCAGGTGACGATCAAAGAATGTATCTTTTTGTCGAATTTTAGAATATTTGTCCTCTGAGAGATCGATCTTTCTAATGATATAAATTTTGTGACACCCACACACATACTAACACACATTTTGCCTTTTATATAATAGGTGGTCGTACTTTAACAAATGCGTGCTGATAGTATATACATTCTGAATAGCCATGGATTTTTTGTAATCAAACCTTTGTTAAATCAACACAGTTTTATTCACATTACAGTAAAGTATGAGTTGGGTTGGTATAAAGGGTGGTGTGTGATTGGTTAGTCGGGCGACAGCAGAAGTGAGTCTGCTGCTCTCTCTCTTCTGTCTTTGTTTTGCTATTAAAATTCCGTTGTTGGAATTGCTGTTCACTTTTCGACATTTTATAACATAGTACGGATGCACATGAATGCAACGTGATATCGCTGATGGGAATATAGAAAGCACCGGTCATGAGGGAGACAGATAACATTCGAGATCTTGTGAGGGACATAATTTGCGATAACGTGCGAGTCGTAAAGGACATACGAAGACGATCACGTGATAAAACGAGAATGACGAAATAATTGTTGTTGCTACAAAAAACAAGAGTTGAAGTTATTTCCTGTTCTTTGTTTTCGTCTCCTTCGCGACTGAAATTGGACACGTGTTTTGTTTCCCAAACATTACAATTCTTCTATTGTATTATTTTGTACTTTCAGCAATTCCAATCCAGAGTTAAATATTTTTTTTTTTTTTTTTTTTTGTGTCCTTTTTTCTTCCCCGTCTTGTTTTTTCTTCCCCGTCTTGTTTTTTCTTCCCCGTCTTGTTTTTTCTTCCCCGTCTTGTTTTTTCTTCCCCGTCTTTTTTTTTCTTCCCCGTCTTTTTTTTTCTTCCCCGTCTTTTTTTTTCTTCCCCGTCTTTTTTTTTCTTCCCCGTCTTGTTTTTCCCCGTCTTGTTTTTCCCCGTCTTGTTTTTCCCCGTCTTGTTTTTCCCCGTCTTGTTTTTCCCCGTCTTGTTTTTCCCCGTCTTGTTTTTTCCCTCTTTTTTTTCCCTCTTTTTTTTCTGCAACCTCTTTTCCACAGAAGATACGTTGCGAGCCTGTATCTGCTCTATCGCTATTATTTGTGGGGGAGGGGGTATGTGCTCGTCTGAGCTTCAATCTATAGGCCCCTCTCATCAAACTTTCACAAAAACACTCGCGAACTACAAGCACTATCAAACATATTTCCCCCCATACTTTATTTGTGCCTAAATCTAGACGCAAATTCCATGAACAAAGTTTCTTTCCTAGAATTTCTCGCCTGTGAAACCCTGTTCCGTTTTCCTGCTTTCCAGCTGACTACAATATGATCGTCTTCGAATCCACTGTAAACAAGCCCTTGTCAGCAGCAGCAGCTGTGTGACATGTATACAAATGAACGAGCCGCTTTCATCTCTCAATCATCTCATAACGACAACCCCTAAAGGTTTCCTTGAGCTTAGGGAATAACTAAAAGTAATAGCGGGCTAAGTCTAGATTATAGGGAGGGTGAGGAACTGTCTTGATGCCCATCTTAGTCGAATTGGCTGTGACAAGGATGAAATTGTTGACTGCTGCCTTGAGAGAAACTTCACACAAATCTTCCGCATCTTCAGTTCCTCACAAATAACTGTTTGTACAGTTCCCACACTGACATCAAACTGTGTACTTATCTATAGACACACGACACCCCTTATCCATGAAATTCTTAATTTGGCCAATTAACTCTGGTGTTCTGACTTCCTCACCTCTTATCATCTCTCACAGGCTCCCTGCCTTCCTTGAATCTCTTATGCCGCTCAAAAGCTGATGCTTGATTCATACAGGATGGTCCAAAAGCAGCCTGAAGCCTTCTGTATGTTTGTGGCTTTTTTTCCAAGTTTAAAACAGAATTTTAGTGCATATCGTTCTTCTAAAGTGTTCTCACATGCAGATATTGCAATTTTGAAATACACTAGCTGTGACAATCGGGCTTTATTAGAATGTATTCCAATTCCTGCTGTAACTGTTCATTTGAACCTGAAATCATAAAAATTGGTTATCTAAGATGTATAGAAATGATATACTGAATATTTAAGAATTTACAACAATTTTAAATGTCTGTATGAAAAACGTCCGGAAACTTATTGAAGGCACCTCATACATCCAATTCTACATTGCCTTCCCCGTATGTCTATTTGTACTTGAATTTTTTTTTTTTTTTTTTTTTTCTTCAGATTGTGTACAAACTGGAGGAGGGTTCCCCCTTTACAATTGATCAGAATGGTGTCATAAGGACGAGCAAGATGTTTGATCGAGAAAAGAAAAAGTTCTACGATCTTCAAATCAGTGCCTCTGACAACCCAGGTGGTTCCCATATCAATGTCGGTACGTACAGGTGATATTTAATTCACTATCAGCAGTGGAAGATTGTTTTTAAATTAGAACAAATGAAAAAAAGATAATTAAAGGAAGTAAGCACTATTTATCCGAATAGCAATTCCAATACCGCAAAAAGTTGTGATTGATTTTTTTTTTTTTTTTTTTTTTTTTTTCTAAAAAATTCCCGAGTTCAAGATACATGTGAAGAAGGTCGGAGGTTACATCGGCCGAAACATTGTGAAAATAAGTCACGACGAGAACAGGATTAATAAGAGAAGAGCAAGATGCATACAAAAAAAAAGGAAGTTAATATGTAAATCAACTGGGTTTTACCAAAAATGTACGACCAAAATTATGTCCGATCAATGTACGACTAACTGTTCATACTGTTTGTGATATAGAAACAACAAAAGTTGCTTGAATCAGCAGCAGCCGAATCGGACATTTAGTCATTCCGGATTTTTGGTCGTACATAACGACGTTTAATCAAACTGTGTGACTAAATAATGTGCGACTATTAAACTAATTCCGACACGAACGAACTACTGAGTTTATCAGCGCAAAATATTGTAGAAATCTGTTGTGATATTATTAAAATAAACAATAAAATGAGTTTATTCACAATCGAGAGGTTATTTTTTGGCAAATATATTTTTAGATTCATATCAAAATTATTTACAAAAATATTTTTTTTTAAATATTCTCTCTTAAGACAGAAAATAAATAGATACATAAATATTGGTACTTGTACAGTTTAATCAACACATTAAAAAAATGAAAATATCGAAGAAAAAAAAAAAAGGTTATATTGTACGCATCTGTTTTGGACTAAAGATCTCCGAAAAAAAATTTCATTTAATTTGATCGAGTAGTTTTTATTTTACAGCAGAAAAACACGTTTTTATGAGAGCGCGTTGAAGTCAGCCATTTTGAAATCTGAACATGCCAAATGGGAGATAACTCCAGTCAAAGCGCCGACACTCCCTCCCCATCTTTATTATTAGCTTTTCTTCTTAAAATTCAAACCTTTTGCTCGGTATCATAACAAATTGTTTTTTCGCTGTAAAAAAAAAACTACTTGATGAAATTAAGTGAAATTTTTTTTCAGAGAACTTCAGACTATAACGAGTACGTACAATATAACTTTTTTTAATATTTTCATTTTTTAATGTCTTGACTAAACTGTATAACTTGTACTTGAAACGACATTCACCCTGGAGGAGTTGAGTCGGCTTCATGAAGATGCACATCTCGTATCGCTGCGGCCCAAGCGCGGCGATCGGAGGCAAGATCCCGAGTGAGCAATAGCCAGTCACGTCTCCAACGAGACAGGCCATAGATGAGCGGGCCCGAAATAAGCTCAGCGTCGGCTTTGATAGTCCCGAGCCACGTTCTTAGCTGGCCACCGACACGTTTTTTCCAGCTGGGTAGAGGACGTGGGGAGATAGCCTCGTGGATAAAGACCCCTGCATTACAACGAGAGGCATGGCCGAACCATCGAAGGCGTCGGGCCCGCAGTAGGTCAGTAATTGCCTGGAGATTGCAGCGACGCCGGATTTCTTTGTTGGCGACGAAATCCAAGGGACGGACATGGAGAATGCGGCGGAGATTGTAGTGGTCGAAAACTTCTACGCGTCGCAGATCCGCTTTCCGTATGGGCCAGGTCTCACATCCATACAAAAGTATTGAGCAGACGAGGGCCTGGTAGATTCGTATTTTTGTCCTCAGACATATTTCAGGCCGTGACCATAATCGCCTTTGGAGTCGACAAAAGGCAGCTCGTGCGGCATTAATGCGCGCTTCAATCTCATTCATGCCTTGACCGGTACCAATGAACGTGCAGCCCAGGTATTTGAAGCTATCCGTCTCCTCGAGGAAACTAAACTGTATAAACGCCAAAATAAAAAAAAAAAATATTGTTCTTGCATGGGTCATTCCTTTTCCTCTATTATGTTTTCTTTGAATGGTGTTTTGATGCCCAAAACTTAAAAGTTAAGTCTAAAACCATCTGAGCTGCCATGTCATTTTATTTTCAATTGTTGCAGTGCTGTAGCATTTTCAGAATATCCTCATTACAGACGTGTGTGACGGATTGGGGTCCTACTGTAGCAAGAGGGTAAGATTAACTAGGTCAATATGCGATCTACACGGTCTGAAACATAAGCAGTTACAAATATTGGCTGATCTCGAATGTCAAAGAGTGATACAATTGTCCAGTATCTAAGGTCAATTTTAGAGAAAGGAACAGCTGTTATACAAATGACCCGGTCTAAGCCAGGTTGACATGTTAGTATATATATGTGTATATACATATATGTATTTATATGGATTAAAATGTGGCATGCGTCTGCGGATGGAATGTGAGAAATTGACAAGCTAAACTGGAATTGTTTCAATATTTCTCACGAATATAAACAAAATTTGTTATTGTTGTGAAAAAATGTAATAGAAAGGAATCTGGTTGTGTGGATGTTTTGAAAAGATTGACAGGGAAAAGTGACACGAGAAGAAAAAGATTGCGAGTTGGAGATTGTCAACCAAGTGGACGCCACAATAATTCTCTGTCACTCTCCCACTCCTCTATCTATTTACCATATGCAAGAAAGATAATGAGAAATAAAAAAAACGGATTGTTGCTTACACCAATGGTTGTTTTTTTTTTTTTTTTTTGAATTCTTGAAAAGGGTTTATAATATAACACAGCTGGTTATGTAAGAAAGGCCGAATAAAAGAGAAAAAGAATTGAGAAGTGGAAATTGTCTCAACACCAACATATAGATACTAGCGACTGGTCTAACAATAATCACGCATCGAATTCTAAAATAAAAAAAAAATTTTTTAAATCCCCGTGGAAACTTATTTTCCAACTCCTTAATCATTCACTTTATTCTCTGGTGCTACCAAATCAGGCTGTCCGAAGATATTAGCTGCACCGTACAGTAAAACCTTTTTGTTAACTCTTTGCAAAATTCAGTCATGTTCTGCAAAATTAAAAACAAAAAGTCCTCCCTTCCCTCCCACCTCCCTTTTTCTTCCTCCTCTACCGGCTTCCTGAAACGCACCAAACAATAACTCTTTCCTTTTGCAAAGCTCAATTATGCTCTGCAGGGCTGGGAACAAAAACACAAGACAACCAAACCAAGCACTAAGTATTAATGTAGGAAAAGATAAAGACAATCAAACCAAAACTAAAATAATTGGTTCTTCTACACTATTAGGACGAAATTTTGGAAATCGTAAAACTGAATTTCACATAAAAACAATATCTACGTATTCCTCGTATTTTTAAGATGATTATATCGAAAAATTATTAAAATGGATAAGGTAGAAAATTATTAAAGAAAATTAAAAATAATAGAATTTGATGAAAACAATTGTAAGACACAGTTCAAAAGGGAGGTAAAATTTTCCATTTCAATTTAAACAAGATAGCCGCAATTTTTCACCTAAGTTTTTTTTTTTTTTTTTTTTTAATAATTCAATAATATCCAGGTAATTTTGACTGCATAATTTGGAAGCAAACATTGTAATTTGTTAAAATTGACAAAAAAAAAAAATTGGTAGAAACCAATTTTTTTTTAATCTGAAAACTCCATTTATCGACTACAAAATTTTGTCCCAATAGTGTATAAGTGTCAAATTTAAAAATACAAATGCTATGTGTCTGTCCAAGGATAGGAACAAGCAACAAAGAAAAAAAACTAAAACTTTTGAGTTAAAATAAAGAAATATAAAACAAAATTATAAAAATAATTACAAGTAAATATACTAGCTTTTTAAAGCGATTATAACGTCTACAGCAGCAAGGGTGAAGGGAGATAACAACTACTAACTTCAAATCGCATACTTTACGTAAATACACTTTCTTAGTAATAATGCTACTAACTTTTAAAGCGATTATAACGTCTACAGCAGCAAGGGTAAAGGGAGATAACAACTACTAACTTCAAATCGCATACTTTACGTAAATACACTTTCTTAGTAATAATGCTACTAGCTTTTAAAGCGATTATAACGTCTACAGCAGCAACGGTAAAGGGAGATAACAACTACTAACTTCAAATCGCATACTTTACGTAAATACACTTTCTTAGTAATAATGCTACTAGCTTTTAAAGCGATTATAACGTCTACAGCAGCAACGGTAAAGGGAGATAACAACTACTAACTTCAAATCGCATACTTTACGTAAATACACTTTCTTAGTAATAATGCTACTAGCTTTTAAAGCGATTATAACGTCTACAGCAGCAACGGTAAAGGGAGATAACAACTAATAACTTCAAATCAAATGCTTTACGTATGCGTAAAACTAACAATAAGAATGTTAAGAAAATAGTTCTTTGGTCAGTGAGAAAATATACAGAAATCTCCGTATTTACAGAAATTCCGGTTTCTTTAAATGATATGGTGGTTGGTTTTTAGAGTTTCTTTTGGCTGGATTAGAAACATTACCGGAGTTCTTAACAAGTCAGCAACTTAATTTAACAACTGACACGGCTGTTTTTGCATAGAATTTTCTTGATTTAATGCCTATAGCATCACGAAGTTTAGTTTCAAAAAGAAATGTTGGTACTGGTGAAGTTATACAAGTTATCAGACAACCGCTTTCGGGTTTTCTGGGGTTGTGACATGGTGTTGAATGCTGCTGCCATCCATGTTACATTCCTGCAGCCACCCTCTCATCCTGGGGTTTTACAACAGAGATCATGAGGAGTATTCAATAAGTAATCCCCCTGACCCACTTTTCATAACAGTAAAAAGTTGAAGAGTTGCGAAGATGAGAGTGGTACCATAAAAATGAGCAAGCTTTTATGCTCCCGAATTTATTTTTCTACATAGTTACAACCATTCTTAATGCACTTTTGCCAGGAATTCAATGACGCATCTCTGCTTCTGACGCATGTTCATGACAAGGGTTGCTTGCTTAGGGTCTCACAATCTTAACGTCTGCAACAGAGATGAAAGTTTCAGGCCATCAATGCTTAAGTTTAGTTATCATAATAATGCAGTTTGCAATCTTCTCTGATTCATTCGTACAAAAAAAAAAGGAGGCATTACTTTTGGAATACCCCTAGTATAATGCCTACGGCATCACAAAGTTTAGTTTCAAAAAGAAATGTTGGTACTGGTGAAGTTATACAAGTTATCAGACAACCGCTTTCGGGTTTTCTGGGGGTGTGACATGGTGTTGAATGCTGCTGCCATACGTGTTACATTCCTGCAGCCAACCTCTCATCCTAGGGTTTTGCAACAGAGATCATGAAGAGTGTTCAATAAGTAATGCCCCTGACCCACTTTTCATAACAGTAAAACACACAACACTTTGCACAGTTATTAGTCTTTTCTCTACATAAGAATGTTATGCATCTGTCCAATAACAAATTAAAAAAACAAACTAATAAACTCTGAGTTAAAATAAAGAAATCCAAAACAAAACATACGAATAATATTTAAATACATTTTCTTAGTAATAATGCTACTAGCTTTTAAAGCGATTATAACGTCTACAGCAGCAAGGGTAAAGGGAGATAATTACTAACTTCAAATCAAATGTTTTACGTATGCGTAAAACTAACAATAAGAATGTTAAGAATATAGTTCTTTGGTCAGTGAGAAAATATACAGAAATATTTGTATTTACAGAAATTCCGGTTTCTTCAAAAGATATGGTTGGTTTTTAAAATTTCTTTCGGCTAGATTATCATCTTAGAAACATTACCGGAGTTCTTAACAGCAAGTCGGCAACTTAACAATTTCACTAATGCGGCTGCTAGGGCAACATTGTTATATCAGTTTCTGCATAGAATTTTCTCGATTATTCCAGATTGTTCTGAAAACGTTCTAAATCGAATATTTTTAATATTCTCATTTTTATAAGGAAAATTCCCTCTCGTAACAACAAATAACTTGAAGCATAAAAACTTATTCCAAAATGACCGGGTTTGGCATTAAATAACTCTAAAAGGGTTGATATGCCATAAAACAAAACGAAAACATTTTGAGAATGTCTTTTCTATTTTAATTCTTTCTCATTTCAGAAACTCGTGATATTCGAATCAGAATTGACGATATCAATGACAACAAACCCCAATTTGCAAAATCGTTCTATCGTTTTAATGTAACGGAAAATACGCGAAAAGGAACCTCAGTTTTTAAACTGACAGCAACTGATGCGGATGATAGCTCAGGTAAAGATAATGCTTTTTTTTTCTCATTCCTGTGTAATATTATCCCCAGCAAATATTGTGGAGTAGAAGAGAAAAAATATAACAAACAAAAGTAAGGAAAAAAAAAATGGATAAAGTTAATGCAGTTTGGTTATCTTTCTTTCTAGCTAAGATATTAGTTTCATTTAAATTATCTCCCTTGAACTAAGATATTAGTTTCATTTGAATTATCTCCCTTGAAAATTAGGTTTTCAGGTGCTTACAGTTTAACAAAAATATTTTTTTAAAAAAACAACTGCCCGTTATGGAATGAAGTTTTAATTAAAAAAGTTTTAAAATCGCTTAATTTGATTCGGTGAAATGATGGCCGAATACACCCTTGGTTGGAGTGATTACAGTGACAATTCTGTCTCAAAGTGGCATTTCAGGTGGTCACAAATGGTTATATAGAAATAACTGAAAAGGATGTCAATGTGGATTGAGATTGTCGGACTGACTTCTTCATCTTGGTTGTTAGTCACGTTTCGCCCGTTTTGCCCTCTGGCCTTCATCAGGTGTTTTGTATCGAACTGGGGAACCGTTTGTTAGGAGTCTCGAACCCAACCCTTTATTATTACGGGGGTACCGTGTTCAGACTCCAGTTAGGCTCTGGGACATAGTTGCTGATTCTCTGTTTTGAATGTTACTTTTCACTGCCTTTGTTCAGGATTGAACTCAGCACCTTTGGGTAACTGTAAACTTGGATACATCTAGGGGGCGGCATGTTTCACCCTTGTAAACCTTTCTGCAACTGCATGGGATGGAGTATATGCAGGTTTTGGTCATGTTCTCCTCCATGCAGGGCTTCACTCGTACCAGGTGTCGTCTGAGTGTTGACTCTCTCTTGAATACCGTCCTGATGTTGTAGGGGGCACATATTCTCTGAATCTTTTCGGAGAGGCCTTGTATGTATGGTAGGCAGACCGTTGGAGGTTTTTGGGTTTCGTTCTCCTCTCTTATACTATTAACACGTCTGGTGGATAGTATGCTATCGGGGTAGTTGTTACGACGGAGGGTATTCTTCAACCTGACCATTTCTTAGTGGTATGTAATGGTATCGCTACTTATTGTCTCTGCTCGATGTTGTAAGCAGCGTGTGATTCCATGTTTGATACTGTATGGGTGATGGGAGTTGAAGTTAAGATATTGTCCGGTGAAGGTAGGCTTGCAATATACGGATGTCTTAAACCCATGCTCTGTGCGTGATATGAGTATATCGAGGAAGGCCAGTTAGTTAACCTAACCCTAATTTTTAAGTTCGATGCAAAACTGCTGAAACGTTGTGACTATAAAAACCAAGATGAGGAAGTCAGTCCGACAATCTCAATCAATGAAAACACCTCATCTCAAAAATACAGACAATTACTAAGATGTCAATGTTGTTGGCTGATGATTTGGGCCCCAAGAAGAATCAACGTGTTGAACCCTTGTGCTTGCATTTCCGTCTGAAGAACTAATTATTCATAACTGTCATCGACAGTAAAAATATATTGCCATATTTTCATATGTTAAATGCCTTGTTCTTTTTAACACAACTGAAATACATTTGTGAACGCATATATCTGCAAATAAACATAAAAGAAGACCTGTCATGGTCAAATGTGAACTAAAATATATTTTTGAAAAATGCGATTTTGCATTGAGTCAACTACTTTATCTGTCAATGTGGAAGGTAATTAACCATTTATGGTGATAAAAGAATCCTCCATCCCCCTCAGTATTACATATGTCTCCATGGTCAGAGTAAAAATTTATTTTTTATTTATTTTTCAGATTTGGTTTATTCTATCCGTGGAAAGAACGTCGGTATATTTTCTGTTGATTCGGCGGATGGCGTTATTAGAGTTCTCAATGAAAAAATCCTAGATTTTGAGAACACGCCAAATGTAAGTATTATTCTCAGGTTTGCAATTATTACTAGAGTGGCTTTTGGCCTTAATGAGGCTTAGTGTGACATAGCCAGTTAGAGAAAAAAATGTGCCCGTGCAAGATCTTTTCTGGGCCCCTTTCCAACACAGGTCATATCGAAATAATTCAGTTATTGAGGCTGCTGTTGAATAAGGTGTTTATTGTTTGTATAGTCCAGCGCTTCTACATTATTAGGACAAAATTTTGTAGCTGATAATGGAGTTTTCAAATTTCAAAAAAAAAAAAAAAAAAAAAACGTTTTCTACTGATTTTTTTTTTTTTTGTCAATTCTAATAAATTACGATCGTAGCTTCCAAATTATGGAGTCGAAATTACCTGAATATTACTAAATTATTTAAAAAAAAAAAAAAAACTTCAATCGTGTTAGCAAGTAAAAGATAGTGGCCATCTTGTTTAAATTGAAATGGAAAATTTTACCTTCCTTTTGAACTCTCCTGTGTCTTACGGTCATTTTCATCAAATTCTATTTTTTTTCTGTAATAATTTTCTTCCTTGTCGATTTTCATAATTTTTGGATATAATCATCTTAAAAGTATGAGGAATATGTAGATACCATGGTTTTCATGTGAAATTCAGTTTTAGGATTTCCAAAATTTCGTCATAATAGTGTAGAAGTGCCTATAGTTCTGAAGTTTTGGAGATTTGCTTCTGGAATGCATTCACAGTATCATTACCACATAAATTGTGTGGCAGACACAAGCAGAGAGTATAGCTGTAGGGTACGGTTCTTTTATTTTTAATTGTACACCATTGTAGTAATTGTCTGTATTTTTGAGATGAGGTGTTTTCATTGATTGAGATTGTCGGACTGACTTCCTCATCTTGGTTGTTATCGTCACAACGTTTCGGCCGTTTTACCCTCCGGCCTTCATCAGGTGTCTTGTATCGAACTGGGGAACCGTTTGTTAGGAATTATAACAGAGCCTAGCTGGAGTCCAAACACGGTACCCCCGTAATAATAATAAAGGGTTGGGTTCGACACTCCTAACAAACGGTTCCCCCAGTTCGAGACAAAACACCTGATGAAGGCCAGAGGGTAAAACGGCCGAAACGTTGTGACTATAACAACCAAGATGAGGAAGTCAGTCCGACAATCTCAATCAATGTACACCATTGTATTGGCCTGACATTTTTGCTGTATTATGACCTTGTGCCTTACAATTAGTGGAATAGCATTACTTTTTAATGTTTCGGTAATCATTTTAACAATTTTAGATCCTGTTTTGTCCGTAGATTTTTTAAATTTCAAAAATCATTCCATAGTTTCTTTGCTTTCATGCAGAATGGTGGGAGTCCCATGGGTTAAATAATCACATAAAGAAACTAACTACTGTGCCTAGTATCTCATGTGTAGTGTCCATCATATATACAACATAATGACGTTGACACAAAGGTTCCCTTTGGATCAGCAAAGTTAAGCAACGTTGAACCTGGTCAGTACAAAATGGGTGACCATTTTGGACTTTCAGGTGCTGTACGTGCTCTCTGCTTATCTCGGCATTTTTTCCAGTCGTCCTGTACTTTTCCTTGCCACCGGACTCAAGTAGTGCTGATTCAGGAGAGGTGTGATTGGAGATTGTGCAACCCTTGCCTCACAATTACATGTGCAACTGCCTCTACAGGGGGTATCCTTTGTCTTTCGAGACTGAACGGAGGCGTCAGGGTCCATTGTTGTGCCACTTGGAATTCCCTTTTCAGCTTTAAAGCAACATTAAAAAATTCATGCATAATCAAAACTCTATAGAAAAGAGGTTAGTGTAGTATCTGTTCTATTGTTATAATACTATCCTCCCAGGTATTACCTTCTTCTTTGAAGGGGGAGGGGCAGTTAAGTATGTTTGTCATAATTTTTTTTTTTTTTTCTAGCATGTATAATCTTTATGATTTGATGCAGTGAACATTTTCTGTAATCAGAAAAACTTTTCTTTTGTGAAATCACTTTCGATGATTTTTTTTTTATTTTCAGCGTTACAATTTCACCTACTTTGTGTCGGACCACATTAATGAAGTGAGCGTTCCAATTGAAGCTGTGATCACGGACATGAATGACAATAAGCCGGTCTTTAACCAATCAGTTTACACAGTTACGAATGTCACCGAAGAAGATGATACAATCACGCCAGAAAATAAAAGGTTCTTAATACAGGTGAGAACACTGGCTTCATAAGCCATTAAAATCTTTATTCAGCGGCCTTCAAGGTGTCATGTAGGTGCTTTTGCTTTTGTACTGTGCATGTGCTGCGTTTTGCCGTTTGTTGCATTGTGCATGTGTGAATCTATGGACGCCTTCGTTAAAAATAAAATGGAAACAAGTTTCTCGGCAGAAAAATGTACAAATCATTCACCAAGATACACAAAGGAAGCTGAAATAGTATCTCTGCTATTATATAAAAGGAACTTTGTCTGTGTGGGAGTTCTCTATGGACTCTAAAACAGCTGTACTGATTTTTATGAAATTACACACAAATGTACTTTATGTGCCTGGCAATGTTTTTTGATAACTTTTGTATCAGAATGTCTTCGATAAATATCGATAATTGAAATAATACGTTGAAAGAAGAAACGGACGATTTTGACCCAACTTGGCACCCTACACAGCCTAACATCACAAGTCCATTCGGTAATTTTTATTACCACACAAGCAGAAAGGCCCAATATTAAGTCAACAGTAGGTCCTTTGATATGATGGGCACGTTCAAAATGAGCGTTTCTGTTTAGAGCACAACTGAAACCTGATACTCGGCTTTTGCACTTTAAGTTTTTATTCTGGCAGCTGCACAAGTAGAAGTAAACCATTGAGGAGAGTGGGGGTTGCTATAAAATTTCTGCGTGCTTCAATTGCCGTTTTGAATCCTTCATTGGTCTCATTTGCGCACTCGTCTGTGGGAAGAGAAAAGATATTTCCCCATGGGGCATCTCTGATGAGATCTCTGATGGCTTCCCAGTCTGCATTCTTGTTTTGAGCAATGGCTCTTCAATTTTGGGTTGAGAATTAAAACCAATTTCTACCATTCTCGACTTAACGTTGGAACAGCTACATTGAGAGAATTACCAGGGCCGCTGCAAGGAAAGTGGGCTCCCTCTACCAAGCTAGAAAGCTACTTATGCCTGAAAGTATCCTGTAACTCAGTATATGGAGTACTATTGTCACATTTGGGCTGGTGCACCTGCTACTAGTTTTTCACTCCTGGACAGGTTTCAAAGGAGTTGCTAACGTGATGTGTCCTGAACTGTCATCCAAGCTTCAACCTCTGTCCCATCGACGAAATGTTGCATCCCTCTGCCTGTTCTGCAAGTATTTTAATGGTGGATGCTCTGAACTACAAGCTCTTGTACTCAATCAGCACAAATACTCCCAGACAATCAGCAAAGTCCCACCCCTACACAGTAGAGATCCTTAGATGTAAGAAAACCTACTTTAATAGTTTCTCTCCCAGAACTGTTAGACTCTGGAACTCCCTTTCGAGTTCCTGTTTTCCCAACTGGACTGACATGCAGAAGTTCAAATGTAATGTAAACAGACATCTTGCTGCTCGACTCCCTACATAGTATCCCTGCAAGTTATGTCCCTGATAGTAGCCCCCTACATCAAAGTGGCACTGTGCCTTGTTTTGGGGTGAAAATGGAATAAAAAAAATAAAAAAATTTATATAAAAAAAAAATTAATAATAATTGTTATTTGGTGTGTCGCGCTTACATTTTTTTTTTTTTTTTCATCTGAGTGACTGCCATTTAATTCTGATGACTTTCATTTCTTGTAATAAATAATTTTACCAAGAATTCATAAGTTTTGATTTCTGTTTCAATTATAGCTGAAGTTATAAGCCATTTGTTTGTAAACTAAATTCACTTATTTTGGCTCTGTCTAAACATTGAGCACTCTTTTGGGTGACACACTTATATATTTTGTTTTAAACAAACAAATAATTACTACCAATACAATATATATATATATATATATATATATATATAACACGCACACACTTTTTTTTTTCCCCATGAAATCTGCATCAATTAAAATATATTTAAGCATATTTTATGACTGCACTACGCGGGGTGTCCCTGCTAACTTAAATAAATACTTTCGCAGTATTAACAAGAGCTCCAATAATATCAGGGTATCTTCATTTATGCTGAACATCGACAGAATACCAACATCAATATATTACATATGAAAGAGTCCGCTAGTTTTATTTAATGCAATATGCTTAAAAGAAAAAAAAGATGCTGCATATATCTATATATGTTTCATCAAATACTTCTGCATGCAAAATCCGATCCAGCATTTTGCGAATTCCTACCCTCTGATGAGAAGGAAAGTATTTCTTCGAAACTCCGCGGATTAAAAACTATCCATTTATCTAGTGTTTCCTTTTCAGATTAAATATGTTTTTAACTCATTTTAAAGTGTTTTTTAATATATTTTATTAACTGTTTGCTCATGTGTGTGTGTGTGTGTGTGTGTGTGTGTGTGTGTGTGTTTAACATAATTTTACCAATACAAACAAGCATCATATTTATTTTTAACATCTGTTTTTTCATTTAGGTGTGGGCCACAGATCCAGACACGACTCGTAACAATAATATCACGTATGAATTGGAAAGCAATTTAGGAGGCAAATATTTTGAAATTGACAAACTTACTGGGAAAATTTACCTTCTGCACAAACTGGATCGAGATTTCATGTCTGGCGGGCGAGAGGTTTATTCATTTATTGTGCTTGCAAAAGATGAAGTAGGTCCTGACTCCCTTACGGGTGTCGCTCGAGTAAATGTCTGGCCAAAAGATATCAATGATAATCCTCCGCAGTTTGAGGGCAGTTCCATAGGCTATGTCCCAGAAAATTCCGCAATCAGTAAGTATTGTATTTAACAGGAATGTGAGATTTTTGCTTCTTCACTGAATTTCACCTTTTTTTTTCTTTTAAATTCCCTTTTTAAAATTTTTTTAAAAATTAATTTTTTAGTCATTTTAATTTCCTTATGCGTTTTTATATTTTTTAATTTTAGTTTTAATTTTTTAATTAAATAAAACAATTAATTTAAATAAAACAGTTTAGAATTTTCTTTTTAAATCAAAAATAAATGTTTTAGTTATTTGTTTAAATTATTTTTTAATTAGTTTTTTTATTAGTCTTGTTTTATTTTTTAATTACTAATTTTTTTAATTGATTAATTTCTTTTTAATTGATTAATTTCTTAATTGATTAATTAATTGATTAATTTTTTAATTACTAATTTTTTTAATTGATTAATTTATTTTTAATTGATTAATTTTTTTAACTAATTACAATTTTTTTTAATTGATTAATTTCTTTTTAATTGATTAATTTTTTTAATTGATTAATTTCTTTTTAATTGATTAATTTTTTAAATTAATTACTATTTTTTTTTAATTGATAAATTTTTTTAATTAATTACTAATTTTTTTTAATTGATTAATTTTGGGTTCTTTTTAATTTTGTTTAGTTGTATTTCATTTCTTGCTTAAATTTTCTTCGGATTTTTCCTTTTTCCATGCTGTCTAAAAAATACTGCACCGCCCCCCCCCCCGACAAAAGGAGGAGTGAACCTGCAAATTCATCCTTGTCCGTTCGTCTGTCCGCATTATTCTCAGTAACTACGCCTTGGTATTTTTTGAAATTTTGCACAAACATTAATGAAACAAGTAAAAAAAAGTAGCAGAACGGATTTTCTGGGAAAACTCCGGTTCCCCCCCCCCCTCCCCTTAGGGATGTCTTTAGAGTTAAAATGGCTAAAATTGAGACTTTTGTGCTTATTAAAAAAAAAAAAAAATGGTGCCTTGGATTTTTATAAAACTTTCTAAAAAGTTGTAACTAACTGATTTCTATATAATTTTGTTATTTTGTTAGTCTATACTTTGATAACTCTTGGGTGTGCCCCAGGGGCTCTTTTATGGCTAATAACACTCCATTTTTTTTTTTTTTTTTTTTTTTTTTTTTGACTATTTTACCATATTTGTCTAAAATTTTCTGTGTATATCTATTCAGCAGTTTTGCATGGTGATGAACTCAAATTTAAATATGGGGACTTTTAGGGCTAAATGAGTGCGTGGGGGTCAAATGATGAACTTAGTCATTTCGTTTTTTGCATGATGCAGAACTCAAATTTACATATGTGAAGGCCTAAAACTGCACCGTTTGTTACTTTTCACCAGGATTTGACGTCCCCTAGGGACTTTTGGGGTTAGGGTTAAATGGTGGGTGTGTGTGGTGGTGGGGGGGGGGGGTAAATGCTGAACTTAGTCATTTTTTTTTTTTTTTTTTTTGCATGATGCAGAACTCAAATTTACATATGTTAAGGCCTAAAACTGCACCGGTTGTTTATTTTCACCAGGATTTTACGTCCCCTGGGGACTTTTGGGGCTGAATAAGGGGGGGGGGGGGTGCTGAGCTTTGTAATTTTTTTTTATGCCTCGTTCACTGTGCACTCACGGGGGACCATGCATGCTTCACTTGTTTTTATTTTTGTTCTACAAAGCCATGAATAAAAACATTTCCAACAAAATAAACAAAGTACCATTAATAAAACAACGAAAAATAAAATAAATATTTGAAGATATGATGATCCTTCAGTAAGTTCCAGACATTTAAAATTGTCATAGACTCTCGAAAATTCATGTTATTGCTATATATCTTGCTAGCCTGGTTGCCCGGCGTTGCCCGGGTGTTTGCAGGTGTGTGTTGAACATAAAAAAGAAAATTGGTAGTAAGCAGGCAGGCATGAACCCGTACCGCGAAGGAGGAAAAGAAAGTAAAAAAAAAAGTGACGTCTTTGCCATTGTGTCCACCACCAAACCGGAAGTGGTAAAAGTTTAAATTAAAGCTACTCAATCGAAAAGAGAGGATGACTTTCGAAAATATTGGTGAAAAAAAGCGACCCCCTTCTTGTAGAAAAGTGGCCACTTATGAGTGAAGGAAGTAATGTTTTTGGCCAATTTTTTATATTTGTTGTCCGAAGGGTCGAACTTCAAAACCATATTGATCTTGTGAAAATCTGGTGCCTTTGTCGAAAGTTTTAGGCAAACGTACATACATTTTAAACAAACAGGTGAGATTTATATTGTAGATGAGATGACTGACCAATTTTTATGATTCCAGGTTCAAATGAACAGCTGCAGCAAGAATTGGAAGACACCTTACTAAAGCCTTAATTCTTTATTTGGCGAATCAACTCTGGTGTTCTGACTTCCTTACTCCTCCCACACCTCTCATCATCCCTCACAGACTTTCTTGAATCTCTTATGCCACTCAAAAACTGATGCCTGATTCATGCAAGATGGTCCAAAAAGCCATCTTAAGCATTCTATACATTTGTGACATTTTTTTCCAAGTAAGACACTTTATCAAATCTCCATTACGAACGATTACTACGATATCATCCCATTGACTACTGTACCCGCAATAACCCTTATCCCCGAGTGACTCCCATGTAAAAAAAAAAAAAAAAGTTTAAAACGGGATTTTATTGCATATCGTTCTTCTAAAGTATCCTCACATCCAGATTGCATTTGTGAAATTCACCAGCTGTGACAATCAGGCTGTAGTAGGGTGTATTCCAATTCCTGCTGTAGCTGTTCATTTGAACCTGAAATTAGAGGATGACTGACCAATTTTTACGAGGTATATAGCAATAATGTGCTGAATTTTCAAGAGTCAATGGCAATTTTAAATGCATGCGCTAAAGTCTGGAAACTTATTGAATACACCTCGTATTACATAAATAAAGCTGTGTCAATCTGCTTTTTATAATGTACGACTTTATTTGCAGATACTCCTGTGATGCAGGTCATTGCACATGATATGGATGAGGGCGATAATGGCAAGGTGCAGTTTGAGATCACGAAGCACTCCCTAGATGGCAAAGGTCGTGCATATTTTTCAATCAATCCAACGTCTGGTGAAATCACTGTGGCTCAACCAGGGTTGGACTATGAAACCTTCCCTGAGCACAAAATAGACGTCAAAGCTACCGATATGGGTAAAGAGAGGCTATCTAGTACTCGAACGTATCAGATATTCGTTACGGATGTGAATGACAACCGCCCGGTTTGCAAACGGAAATATGACAGTGTACAGGTCGTCGAGAATTATGCAAAACGAATTGGGTTCCACATGATTTTGGCGGATGACAAGGATACGGGCGTGAATGCCCGTCTTACGTACTCGCTTGTCTCCGATGGAAGTTCGCAATTTTTTGGAGTGGATACGGTCAACAACTATCAGCAGGGTCAGGTGGTTATTATAAAGGTAAGTGATATTGTCTTTATCGAATAAAGTTGGTTTCTATCTCAATTGTTTTTTGTTTTTTTTCTTTTACCTTTAGTTTTCTTTTTCTTCTTGGGTTTTTTTTGGGGGGGGTTCTTCTTGGGGCTTTTTTTTCTTCTTGAGGCTTTTTTTTATCTTCTTGGGGTTTTTTTTTCGTTTTTTTTTTTTCGTTTTTTTTTCGTCTTTTTCAGGGTTTTTTTCGTTTTGTTTTTTTTTCTTCGTTTCTTTTTTTTCATTTTTTCGTTTTTTTTTTCGTTTTTTTTCTTCATTTTTTTTTTCTTCGTTTTTTTTTTCTCTGTTTTTTCTTCCTTCGTTTTTTCTTCCTTCGTTTTTTCTTCCTTCGTTTTTTTTTCCTTCGTTTTTTTTTCCTTCGTTTTTTTTTTCCTTCGTTTTTTTTTCCTTCGTTTTTTTTTCCTTCGTTTTTTTTTCCTTCGTTTTTTTTTCCTTCGTTTTTTTTTCCTTCGTTTTTTTTTTCCTTCGTTTTTTTTTTCCTTCGTTTTTTTTTTCCTTCGTTTTTTTTTTTTCTTCATTTTTTTTTTCTTCGTTTTTTTTTTCTCTGTTTTTTCTTCCTTCGTTTTTTCTTCCTTCGTTTTTTTTCCTTCGTTTTTTTTTCCTTCGTTTTTTTTCCTTCGTTTTTTTTTCCTTCGTTTTTTTTTCCTTCGTTTTTTTTTTCCTTCGTTTTTTTTTCCTTCGTTTTTTTTTCCTTCGTTTTTTTTTCCTTCGTTTTTTTTTCCTTCGTTTTTTTTTTCCTTCGTTTTTTTTTTCCTTCGTTTTTTTTTTTCTTCATTTTTTTTTTTTCTTTTTTTTTCTTCGTTTTTTTTTTCTTCGTTTTTTTTTTCCTTCGTTTTTTTTTTCCTTCGTTTTTTTTTCCTTCGTTTTTTTTTTCCTTCGTTTTTTTTTTCCTTCGTTTTTTTTTCCTTCGTTTTTTTTTTCCTTCGTTTTTTTTTCCTTCGGTTTTTTTTCCTTCGTTTTTTTTTTTTTTTTTTTTTTTGTTAGGGATGTTTTTGTAGGTCTTTTAGTTTTTTTTGTTTTTCCTCTTTGTTTTTTATTCCGCTTTGTTTCCCCCCCTCCCCCGCTCTTTTCTCTTTTTCTGTTTTTCTCCCCCTCCCATGTTTTCTGTTATTTTTTTTCACTTTGGTTTTAGGGTTCTTTAATGCTTAATTACATCTGATATATTTTTTTTTTTTTCTAGGATCTTGATTATGAGGATCCCGCACAGAGACAGTTTAATCTGACCATCCGAGTAGAAGATCCGAACCCAGATAATTTTGATATTTGCTACCTGAATGTGACGGTCCTAGATGTGAATGACAACACGCCACATTTTGAACCGCAGTTTCATACTGTATCGATACAGGAGAATGAAACGCGAATACAGATTTACAAGTTTAATGTTACGGATGCGGACTCTGGCAAAAATGGTGACATTAAGTGAGTTTTCAATTTATTTTCAATTTTGCTTTTTTTATCGGGGTGGGATTTTTTACAGGGACCCTCTAAGTAGGGAGTTCAGCAGTGAAATGTCTGTTCACTTTATTCTGCATACATACCCAAGACTTTGTTGCGAGTGAAATGGTTGCATTTGCAAGTGATTTTTCCCAAATCTCGGTACCCCTTATGTCAAATGTTGAGTCTGTAGACTGAAAATTGACAGAGCAATTTGGTAGGGAAATGTACATACAATTTTTATTTTATATGTATACTAGCAGTTCAGCCCGGCTTTGCTCGGGCCCTATGCACTGTTCATAACTTGCCCTACGTGTGAATACACTTTATGTAAGATTTCAAATGTTTAGACCAAAAATGAGTAATTTCGTAGCGACTGCAGAGATAAATTTTTTGTAACTTGGACCCCAATTTTGACCCCTAAACATTTATTATTTTGGTCTCAAATCAGAACCGTTTTACCCATGTCCACGTTATCTACATCTAAAATTTCAAGTGTTTAGATCCAAAATTGAAGAAATTTGGTACAATCTGCAAATGTTTACTCTTTTAACTTTGACCTTTTGGCAGCCAAATTTTCGCCCCAAAACTGATTAAAATGTTTGACGCATGTTTGAATACCTGTTATGTATTTTTAATGTTTGACAAAGACCGCAAAGGTCAATCTTTTTTAATTTTGACTCCAATTTTAACCCCATAACATTGTTTTCGGCTCAAATCAAATTAAAGTTTGGCCCATGTCCAAGTAACCTACATTTTAAATTTCAAGTGTTTAGACCCAAAATTGGGGGAGGAGTTTGGTAGAGTTTTCAAAGGTCAAATTGTTGAATTTTGATCCCTTGACAGCCAAATTTCTGTCCAAAAACCGATTAAAAAGATTTTCCCAAATCTCAATATCTCTTATGTCAAATCTCGAGTCTGTAGACCGAAAATTGACAGTAGTTTGGTAGGGAAATACACACACACACACACACACATTTTCACTTTTATAGATATATAGATAGACCCCCCCCCCCAGCTTTTAATACCCTGCTATCCAACATATACACTTTTTGGGACTGTGACTATATAACAATACATATATACATCAATAAACATTCATAGTACCTAATCATAGATTCCATGAACAAAGTTTCTTAGAACTGCACACCTGTGGAACTCTCTTCCTTTTGCCTGCTTTCCAGCTGATTATAATATGGTCGTCTTCAAGTCCAATGTAAACAAGTTCTTGATGAGGCGTTCCCCTTAAGTAATTCAATTTACCAAACTACTAACAATTATGACATTGTCCCATTGACGACTTTATGCTTATTAACCCTTGTCCTCCAGTGGCCATCGGGCCTTGATAAGTGGTTACTCCTTTGTAAAAAAAAAAAAAAAAAAATTTTTTTTTTTTTTTAACCAACAATCTTCCAAACCTCATTACTGAATGAAAAATGTCTTATTTTATTTTTTTTAATAAAACGAGTAAAGGCAAATTAGTTAAACAAAGGTTTAATAGAACAATATACTTTTTTCTTTTTTTTTTTTTTTTTTTAAACAAAGGTTCTTCAAAAATAACATCTCTTGCTTCAAGTAAACACACTTATTTAAAAAAAAAAAAAAAAATCGTTGATGTACATACATATTCCAAAATTCACATCAACTGATCAAGTATTTTTTATTTTTAATTAAAATAAAATTTAACGATTATTAGTAGTTAATAATAAAATAGCATTGAATGGGATTGTCTGCCTTTGATTCTTAAACACATTCTTAAACACTGAGACTGCTCCTGGTTCTCTCCTCACTTTCTCATAAAATTTGATTTTTAGAATATGCCATCTTTATTCTGTGATAAGTGTGACAGCATGAAGATTTGTCTTCATTTTTGTTTTTTTAAATGGGTGCAATTCTAAATAAGAACCTAAAATTCTTTATAAATTGAAAAAAAATATTTGTTTGAAATTATCAATGAGTGCTTGAATGCTTCCTTTATCAAATTCCATAATTTATGGATTATGGAATTTGATATTCTCACCTGTCACCATATAAGTCTGCCGTTTGCAATTGAAAAAAAGAGCACCCAAAACTTCAGCTCACTGCAGCAGCGTCGTCTGTCAGTACTTTCTGTAGACTCGTTTTCGCATCTCGCTCATCTGCTCCAGTGGCCTGTTTTTATAAAAAACAGTCCTCTAAATTTGCATATGTGCATGAGAGCACACGAGATTCAGCGAGACTGCATTGTTATATAACGCCTCATCTGCCTGTTTAAATGTATGTATGTTTGTATGTCTGCCCAAAACTTTCGACAGAGGAGACTGATTTTCATGATATCAGTATCATTTTGAAGCTCGACCCTTCGGACGACAAATATGAAAAAATTGGCTAAAAACACTAATTCCTTCACTCTCAACTGGGCACTTTTCTACAGGGAGAGGTCGTGTTTTTTGCTGATATTTTCAAAAGTCATCCCCTCTTTTCGATTGTCTAGCCTTAATTTAAACCTACGTCACTTCCAGTTTCGCAGTGAGCACAACAACAAATGTGTCACTTTTTTTCTTTTTTTTTTTTTTTTTTTTTTCTCCATGTTATTTTACTACCACTTTTTATTTTTGCTCAACACACACCTCCAAACACCCAGGCAATGCTGGGCACCCAAACTAGTCTATAAATATAAAAGCAAAAATGTTTGTGTGTGCGTTTTCGGGTATGTCCAAGAAAGGTTTCTTTCCGAGAACCGATTGATCGCCTCACAACTTAAAACTTTTATATCATGCCTAAATAATATCTACCAGTTAACCGCCGAGGTTGCCTGTCTATTTAATTTGCCCGACTTTGAAAAGATAAATAGTCAACAATTTTCGATCGCTGCATGTGCATTAAGCTTTTTCGTATAATAATAAAAGCAAAATGAAGCTTAAGACATCGTTCTCGGTGCGATCGCCAGGAACGTCCAAAAGCAATCAGCTTTGATCAATGTGGAGTTTCTCCTTATATCAGACAATTGCTATTCAATTTGGACAATCCCCTTGTTATGGGGAGCTGGTTCCCCCCCCCCAACATCTTGCGGAAACAAAAAAATAAATAAAAAAAAAAGCATTCCCGCAGTCAAAGTTGACCTCACTGTCATTAAAACGGGTACCTGCCAATTCTAAATACTTAAATAAACTCAAACGTGTTTCCGTTAGTATTTTGTGGTGGTCCAGTAGTTAACATCGCACGTTTTTTTTTCACGCTTTAATTTCCAACTTTGTCTCAAGGGTTCGGGTTCGATCCTTCATACTTATCTACCAAAACGTTTTTTATTTTAACCCCCCCCCCACACACACACAAACACCCGGGTGACAACACCCGGGCAACGCCGGGTACCCCCCCCCCCGCTAGTCCAATATATAAAAGGCAAAATGGGTGCGAGCGTTAGATTCCGAGAGAAGTTTTCTTATACTTCCTAGATCATAATATCTTGCAGCATTCACAAATGGATATTGCCTCTATCTTTTTTTTTTTTAATCGAGTTTTAAAAAAAATTCCCACTGTGCCGACGTCTCTGTTTGTCTTTTTCGTATAAATAAAGCGAAACTATTTGAATGCAACCGCGTGACCTTCGGGTAGTATCTGTTTTGTAATTGGTTCTTGGTCAATGTAGAGGAAAGCCTTCATACTAAGACAATTACTATTTATTTGGATACTTCTAGAGTTCCCCCTTTTTGGGGAGCTGGTTTTCCCCCCACATTAAAAACAACCTTCATGGGGAGGTTTAAAAGCAACACCATTTCCGCAAGTCATCTTTTTGATTGACTACATTAAATTTGAATGCTTTACACTTCTGGTCGCGTCATGGAGTGGCAGTAAGACATCAGATTTTTTTTTACTTTTCCGCATTTACGACATGGGTTCGAGCCTTCCTGCCTACTACCACTTTTTCTTTTTTTTTTTCTTTTTTTTTTTTTTTTTTTTTAAATAAAATCAACGTTTTGAATCCCACCGAAAACATGATGATACAGAACTAAAAAAAAAAAATAAAAATGCTTGTTTGAAGTGTCGCAAATCTGAGGTTAGTAACTAACACTTATTAATAAATGGCATCAATTGTGATGGATGGCTCTCGTCTGGGTGAGGCCCCGTGTTTTGACAAGCTTCTGGGTTTGACCTTTACTCCTGGTCTGAAATGGAACACGTACATCAAGTCTGTTGCCAAGGTCGCTGGAAAGATGGTGGGATCCTTCTACCGCTCCAGAAGATATCCCACTACTGATGCAATTCTCTATCTATATAAAAGCCAAATACGTCCAAGGATGGAATACTGTTGCCATATCTGTGCAGGAGCTGCTAAATACAGGCTATCCTGCGTTGACAGAGTACAAAATAGACTTCGTGGCTTAGTGGGGGATACCCTTTTCTCTACCCTGCAACCTCTCTCCCACAGAAGAGACGTTGCGAGCCTATCCTTGTTTTATCGTTATTTCCATAGCAGGTGCTCGTCTGAACTCCAATCTCTGGTCACCCCTCGCCAATCTTTCACGAAAAACACCCGTCTAGCTGAATCCACTGTGAAAAATTTCCCCCACTCTATATCTGTGCCTAAATCAAAACGCGGATTCCATGAACAAAGCTTCTTTCTTAGAACTGCATGCCTGTGGAACTCTGTTCCGTCTGCCTGCTTCCCAACTGACTACAACTTGGATGTCTTCAAGTCCAACATTCACAAATTCCTAATGAACTGCTCCCTTAAGTAAACACTTCATCAAATCTCCACACTAACGTAATGTACTTGCAATAACCCTTATCCCTGAGTGGCTTCCTGGCCTTGATAAGTGGTGATCACTGTGTAAAAAAAAAACAAACAAAACAAACAGATACAATACTTTGCTTTATTTCTTGTAAGATACAAAAATAGAAGTTAAATGTTTCATATCTTTCTAAATATAACTTTTTTTTCTTGTTTTTTTTTTTTGTTTTGTTTTTTCAATTATTAGGTATGAAATTTAAGACTTAAGAGTTATTTCCCTTGGACCGAAATAGGAGTGATTGCCTTTGGTGAGAGTGATAAGAAGGAATGATCTTTACTTAAGTTGTCAAAATGTCCAACTTGTTAAATAAATCGTTATTACGCTGATACAGATTTGAAAAAACTTGTAAAACTTAATTTTCTCTATGAAAAGAAAAAGAATAATTATCTAGCATAAAAGAAGTTTTTTTTTTTTTGTTTTTTTTTTTTTAATAAGTAGGTAAACATTGGGTAATTGGACAACTTAAATCTGGAACAAAAGAAATTAGGCACGTCGTATCAGTTTGAAAAACTTTGGTTGGCTTTTTTTTTTTTTTGGAAGTATGGAAATATCAAACATTATTTCGCAAAAACGTAAAACAAAAAACTACACTTTTGTCAGTAATTTTACACGATATTTTTAAATGACACTTTTCAAAGTTTGCTATAAATTGTAATGCTTTTATGAGGTGATTGTTTCAAGTTTGGTAATCAATATTTGAAACTAATGATTGTATTTGTCAGTTTACTGAATTGTTATTAGTGATCATTTTTTTATTTTTTTTTTTTACAGCTTTAAAATAGATCGCAAGACAGATCAACATCGTCAATTTCAGGTTCGGGAGAAATCATCTGCGGACAACTCGGTCGTTTTTGCTGAAGTGTGGTTACATAAGCCTTTGGATAGAGAACAAATTCCTCTGTACAAACTCCACGTGCTTGGAATTGATAATGGTATGTTTGGAAATTCTTTGTCTTTTTGAAGTCTGTCAAATATTTTCAAATTCTAGAAGTCAAACCTTTTAGCTTTTATTGGGCTAGTTAGTTGAGAATAACCATTAATCCGTGGTTATTATGCTGAATTTTAGATTCACATTAATTATGTGAATATAATAAAAATGCCTAGGACAGTACAAGTGCTAGACCACCCGGAAAACAAAGCCGATAGACATTAGTCGCATGCTCTCGTGTAATGAATGAATGTGTGAATGTAGGATTGACATGAAATTCTTAAAGATAAACTAAAATGACCGAAAAATGGGCTGAAATGACTTAAATAAATAAAAAGTAAATGACTTAGAATGACTTTAATGAACTTAAGGTTGGATTGAATGACCTTAAGAATGATTTGAATGCTTAAAAAATAACTGGAATCCTTCAAAAACAACTTGAACGATCTGGAGAATGACTTGAATGGCTTTGAGACTGACTGGTTGTAAAGTGGGTGATCATTTTACATTAAATTAATACAGAAAAGTGATCCCCCACTTTATATCACAAAGTTACAAACATAAGTACAGTATTTTTATTCACAAAAAAGAAATACAGTTGCGAAAATGAACAAAAAACTTAGGCACAAGGCCAACTCAAAAAGGATGGTGAGATTGGTTGATCCATTTTGTCTGTTGTAAATTTTAAATGATTTTTCTCTCGGCCAGCATCTTTTATCATGGTTACCTCTTTAAATTTGTATTTATGTGTGTGTGGTGGGAGGGGGGTGTTCCTACTTCAACCCAATTTTAAAACATTTTTTATTTATCAAAAAATACAAAAAAGATAACAATATAAATAAATTTTCATTTGTGTCGAGGGACGTGGGGGGGGGTTAGTAAGGCCTTGCCAACCCTATCTGAAATGCTAGACCACCCGTTTCACTCTGGTTTGTAAAGGAACCAGGGTTTCGCAGACAGGCTCTAAATGGAGTGGGGAAGGTTGTGGGTGCAAAAGAAAAAATTGTTGTTTTTAGAGGTTGGGGGTCTTTGAGGCTTTCTAATAAGGGAAACAAGATGTATTCGGCTGGCTGAGAGGTTGAAGGAAGTAGAATTGGAAAGAGGCAGGGGTCCGACAGAAACCCCAGAACCGTGCGCTCCACACCTAGGCGGGGAACACGTATTCAAATTTGGCCCCTCTTCGTACACACAGACTTGCTACCTATATCCATTTCTTTCAAAAGCCACGCGATGCAGTCTTCTTCTGTCGCATCTGATCTTTACCCGTAGTTGGTGTTTAAAGGAAGCGATCAGATCCTGATCAGAAAAATGCAGCAAACCCCTCCCCCCCCCCCGGCCATCTTGCAGTCTCGATGTCCAAATCACCATTGCCAACATACGACCAGTACTGGCGGAGTCCGCGACAATCAAAAAATGCGTGATCTGTTGTTTCTGCGGCCGCTGTCCCACAATGGGGACAGGCCGGCGACTCCAAGAAACCAGAACTGCATTGTATATTGTTGAGGGGAAGCACGTTTCGGGCCAATCGCCAGGTTAGAGAGAACTCCAAATTGTTCAGATGACTCGAACCCGGCGCCCAGCTCCACACGGAGCGGATCTCACTCTGCTGCCAATCCAAATGCGCGCATAGCGATTTGTCGGCGGCCTCCCTCACTAGATCCCTGTGGAGTTTCCTACAGGTGGCAGTCACAAGGTCGTTGGACCTTGGTAGTCATTTTAGCACGGCTCGGCACTACTTTGATCTTGGCCAAAAGGCCAAGAAAAGCTTAAAAAGCTAAGAACAGCATCTATTAACAACAGGCCTTTGATTTTAGATTTTTTTTTTTATTTTAACCAAAAAGGCCAAGCACAAAAGTGTTACGGACAGACCAACGGAGTGACTTAGAGTCGCTTGCACGCGACTAAAAAGAATGAGAAAAAGATGTGAATCTTTTTAGAACGTACGGCATTGATGTGCAAAATGAATTGAAAAAATGTTATTTCGATCACTTTCCCTCTCTCTGTATGTGTGTGTGTGTGTGAGAGATAGGGGCAGTGAGGCAATCTCTATACACAGTCCTTACAACAGCACTTACAGCAATGCTGGCACTATCAAATCAGGCTGTCTGAAGATACTGACTTCTTGATCTAAAATACACCAAACATTGATATTATTGCTTTTATTTTTTCCTTTTCAAAACTCAATCATGTTCTGTAAAGCCGAAAACAATTTTCTTGCACAAAACAAACAAAACAAACACCATGAATAAATATTTGCAAGTAATTCACAATTCTATTTTCGCTCGCCCACACTAAGGATTGAACTTTCACTCTTTAGAAGAATGTCATTTTAGAACTTAATTTTTTTTCAGGTATTCTAACCACTGTGCCGCAAATTGGGACCTCTATCACGTGCACTATGAAACGCTGTTAACAATTTGCCCCCCCCCACCCACCCACCTACCCACTCTTTATCTGTGCTTATATCTAAACACAAATTCCATGAAAAGAGCTTCTTTCCTAGAACTACCCACCTGTGGAATACTGTTCCACTGGTTTGCTTCCCGGTCAATTACAATATGGTAGCCTTAAAGTCCAATGTAGACAAGTTCTTGCTGAGCCTTCCTCTTAAAATATCCAAGTTCTACCCAATCTATACGGTTAAGGATTACTACACTTTAATCTTTATCCTCGATGGCCTTCAGGCCTTGATAAGTGGTGACTACCTTGTAAAAAAAAAAAAAAAAAAAATTTGCTACCCGTGTGAATTTACAAAAAAAAAAGGGGTGGGGGGTCCATTCAAAATTCCATGCAGATTTCTGAGTTTGACAGAAAAGTTAGAGTTCGACAAGATGCACCTGAAAAAAGAAAGAGGTTACATTGATTGAAACGTGAAAATAACCTTCAAGACGAGAATCTAAATAATGCATCAAATTTCTGTTCTACATACTATACTCTATTGTTGGTCTCCCATTGAGGCAGTGATTGAAGCTGAAGGCGGCTACATTGATTAATGTCAGCTCTATTACATAATCAAGTTACCTGAATTGATTTTTTTTTTTTTTTTTTTTTTTTTTTTTCAATAAAAGTTTTAGAGGTCCTGGATATGACCTTAAACTATATCCAGTGGTGAGGCACCAGCTTGTGGGCTTTGGGGAATGTGGAGCCACCCTTTAATTACCATTTCTCTCAGGTCCACTCTGACAAGGAGTGGTATTACCTGTTAGGGTCCCGACTATGGGTTAAATAGAAACCGACTTGAAAACAACAAATATATTCTATTAAAAAGATTTTCTTCAAAATCTTTGTATTCGGCATTAAATAACCTGAAAAGGGTTGATTGCCGTAAAACAACCAACCAACCAAAAAGTTTTAAAATAAAGCTGTAGTGTTATTTGCTTTAGGGTGACCCTTTTATCGCTTCACTCTTTATAAATTCAGGACCACTTCCATTGTTTTCCTAAAATCTTAACATATATTTGTTTGAAGAGGATTGTCTTCTCCATAAAATTTTACATCAGATATTTTATGTAGATTCTCTAACCTTTCTTTCTTTAGAGAACACACAATTGTTCGCCATTGAAGGAAATAGAATTATCGCATTTTTGCATTCTAATTCCTTGTTTCGATATTTCTGTTTTATTTCAGGACTTGAACCGAGAACTGGCACCGGAACGCTGACCGTCGTGCTGAGGGATGTGAATGATAATTACCCAGCATTTGCAAAAGACTATCGTCCCCAAATCCTGGAAGGAAGCCCTCCTAATCCAAGCGTGGTGTCTATAAAAGCAGATGATCCAGATGAACCCAAAAATGGTCCTCCCTTTACGTTTTGGCTCCCTTGCAAGGGGAGTTGTTGTCCAGAATATACGCTTTGCGACAAGTTTGGTATGACTTTTTATGCAAGTGAGTGCCTTCATCCATCTTTCCATTTATTATCTCTCTCTCTCTATATATATATGCACACACACACACACACACACACACACACAATTTTTAATTTGTTGCTACACAGTTATGAGCATGTTTCGGTCTTCTAGTGTTTAGTTTAGTAACTAACTGACTTCGTTTTGCTGAAATTTGATTTTGAGTTTTCATTTTGAATTCCGCTTTCGTAAATAAGCGCTTATTGCCTGAAGAGATCTTTAGTTACTATAAGACCAAAACATGCTCATGACTGTGTAGCAACACATTACTGCTTATGTAAAGATAATTGAAACTGTAACTTGCTCTACTTTTGTGTTGAGCACTCTCGTATTAACCTCATTATATTTCATTGGTTACCCTACTTTTTGAAAAATAGCAACTTCAAACTATATATATATGTCTATAAATATAAAAGCGAAAATGTATGTATGTGTGTTCGCTTTTTGTGTACATCTGTAAAACGTTTTCTTATGAGAAGCGGTCGGTCGGCTCACAACTTCTTAAAACTTTTTATACCACATATAAATCATAATATCTACGAGTTAACAACTGAGGTCGCCTGTCTATTTAATTTGCTCGACTTTGAAAAGATAAATATTCAACATTTTTTGCTCGCCGCATGTGGATTAGGCTTTTTCGTATAATAAAAGCGGAACTAATTCTGGCAGTATTTTTCTGCCAGAAATGTCCGAAAGCAATCAGATTTGATCAATGTGGAAATTTTCCTTATAACAGACAATTGCTATTCAATTTGGACAATCCCCTTGTTATGGGGAGCTGGTCCCCCCCCCACTCCACCCAGTATCCTAGAAAATAAAAAAAGCGTTCCCGCAGTCAAAGTTAACCTCATTAAGTCATTAAAACGTGCACCTGCCAATTCTAAATAGTTAAATAAATTCAAACGTGTTTCCGTTAGTATTTCGCGGTGCCCCAATGGTTAACGTCGCACGTATTTTTCACACTTTAATTTCCAACTTCGTCTCAAGGGTTCAGGTTCGATCCTCATACTTACCAAAACTTTTTTTATTTTGGGTTCGAGCCTACCTCCCTTTTTTTTTTTTTTTTTTTTTCTTTTTGCTGTTATTTTTTGTTCATTTTTTTTTTTTTTTTTTTTTGCTGTTATTTTTTGTTCATTTTTTTTTTTTTTTTTTGCTGTTATTTTTTGTTCATTTTTTTTTTTTTCTTTTTTCTGTTATTTTTTCATTTTTTTTTTTTTTTTGCTGTTATTTTTTGTTCATTTTTTTTTTTTTCTTTTTTCTGTTATTTTTTCATTTTTTTTTTTTTTGCTGTTATTTTTTGTTCATTTTTTTTTTTTTTGCTGTTATTTTTTGTTCATTTTTTTTTTTTTTTTTTTTTGCTGTTATTTTTTGTTCATTTGTTTTTTTTTTTTTTTTGGTGTTATTTTTTGTTCATTTTTTTTTTTTTTTTCTTTTTGCTGTTATTTTTTGTTCATTTTTTTTTTTTTTTTTTTTTTTTTTTTTTTTTGCTGTTATTTTTTGTTCATTTTTTTTTTTTTTTTCAATATTTAAGCAGTTATTACTTTTAGTTTCCATCTACCCCTGCCAACACACACACATACTTTTTACGTTCGCTGTTTTTTTTTTTTGTTTTTATTATTTAGATTTTTAAGTTTTAACAGTTTTTTTTTTTTTTTTTTGAGGGAGGGGTCCATCACATTTGCATTTTCTTGTTTTTTATTTTCTTTTGTTTTTGTTTTTTTTGTTTTTTTTTTTATTATTCCCCCCCCAACACGCACACGCCTTTAAACACCCGGGCGAGTTTCCTCACGTTTGCATTTTCTTTTTTAGTTTTTGTTTTTCTGATTTTTAAGAAATTTTAATGTTCGTTTGCATCACGTTCGTTTGTTTTTTTTTTTTGTTTTTTTTTTTTTTATTTAAACAGGGTCATTACTTCGCTTATTCTTTTGTTTTGATTTATCCCCCCCCCAAAACTCACACGCCTCTAAACACCCGGGCGAGTTTAATCTCTGTTGCAGACTTTGACAGTGTGAGACTGAAAAAGCAACCCCTGTCATACTGTCATGGACATGCGTCATAAACAAGATATGTGTCATTGAAGAAAGATGTTTCATGCAGAAAAAATTTGAATCGATCAACACTCACCGGTGCCTGTTGAACGTTTACAAAGCCAATGCACTTGATGTCAGCACAATTAGGAGATGGGTTCATTGAATTCAGAATGGCAACAGATGTGAATGACGAAGCACGCTTTGGACTTTTTACAACCGAGGCATCAAAAGAGGCTGGCAAAAGTGCATTGAGAATGGTGGTGACTATGTAGAAAGAATAAACTGTGGAGTACAAACGGTCACTCGTTTTAATAGTATCCCACCTGTCTTCATAGATCTTCAACATTTCAGTTTTGAGTAAAAAAAAAAATAAAAAAATAAAACAAATAAAAAATAGGCCTTACTTTTATGACCCTCGTACTACTGGAATTACTTGCTCGTATTTAACACTAGTATCATTATTTTGTTTTCAAGTTTAGAGTATGGCTCAACCCAGGATTGAACCCTGAGCTCCCAGCCCCATAAGCAAACGCTCTATTATGCCAAAAAGGCTATATCCACATTGAACCTTTTTTCATTGCAGATTCCCAAACTGGTGTTGTTTCCTCCAAAGCGGTTTTTGACCGGGAAGAACAGAAATTCTACTACATGCCAATCGTGATGTCTGATAGTGGCACACCACCGGCGACAGGTACCAACACCCTGACAATCGAGATAGGTGACATTAACGATAATGAACATAGACCAGGACACAAGGATATTCTAGTTTATAACTACGAAGGTGAGTCTTTATTTTGATATCCAAATGCTGGTATCTCACTTACAATTATTTTGTAGGATTTTCAAAGTCAGCCACAAACAGCCAATTTACATTTGTCTTTCTTGTATCATGTTGTCTATTTCTATTATATCTATAAAAGTGAGAATGTATGTGTGAGGATACTTCTCAACCTATATACTCAACAATTTTTACCTACAAACTTGAGATTTGGTATATAGGGTATTCAGACATGTGGAAAACTTCAGTTTCTTTTCATCTGGAAAAAAAAAAGGCTGCTAAGAGGTAAAAATTTTTTTTTTTAAATTGGTATATGGGAAAGTCGGGGGGGGGGGGCGGAGCGGCTTTTATCTGTTTATCAATTTTTTCACAAATGCGCATGCATTTATCATTCACATGACAGATTACTTGCATTAAGAATAAGTAGGTTTGGAAACCTGTTTCAAAGTTAGTGTCAAGCTGGCCTAATGGTTATCATATTTGACTTACTGTCTTTAGGTTTTAGTTTAGAGCTCGACTTGAGTACTTTTTTTTTTTTTTTTCTTGTAAAAAAAATTAACTCTTTAGAAAGAAGCATGGTACTCGCATGCATATGTCTTGGTTTCTTTCCGTTTTTTATTTTTTTAATTTTTTTACTTTAAAGGAATTTAACGTTACGTTTAATACTTAAAATATTTCTGTTTATAATAAATAAGAATTCTGCAATATAATAATGTAATAGTTATGTGTATTTTACGACCGGGCAACGTTGAATAGCCTGCTTGTTGATAATAAAATTCAGTTGCCAAAAAGGGTTGATCATTTTTTTCTGTTTTGCTCTGTCAGCTTGTGGGGAACGGCAACATAATGTTTAGAAATATAACATTTTATGCAGCTTATTTCCCATGTTTGCTTTGAAAAACTTGAGAATATTTGCGATTTGTTTGTTTATTTGCCTGGCAGTTTTGTTGGTCCCCAAACAAAAGGGAGTGGGGGCTGTAAATTCACCCTTGTCCGTTCGTCCATTTACACTTTTCTCAATAACTACGCCTCAGAATTTTTGGAAATTTTGCACAAACATTAAACATGATATGAGTAAAAAAAGTAACAGAACAGATTTTCCTGGGAAAACTCTGGTTGCCCCCCTAGTGGTGCCTTTCAGATTAAAATGGTTAAAATTGACACTTTTGTGCTTATTAAAAAAAATTGATGCCTTGGATTTTTATAAAACTTTCCGAAAAGTTGTAACTAATTGATTTCTGTATAATGATGTGCCCTAGAGGATCTTTTAGTCATTTCTCTTTTTTTTTTTTTTTTGCATGGTGCAGAACTCAAATTTACATATGTTAAAGCCTAAAACTGCACCATTTGTTTATTTTCAGCAGGATTTGATGTCCCCTGAGGACTTTTGGGGCTTAATGGGGTGGGGGGAAAATGCTGAACTTGGTCATTTATTTTAACGTCTCGTTTACTGTGCATTCACGGGGGACCATGCATACTTCACTTGTTCAACTTTGGCTTTAAAAAAAAGGGCAGAGACACAATGGCTGAAATACTGAAGATGAAAACAACCAAAATGAAGATAACGTTGAATTATGTAAATAAAAATGATGCTTCCTCTCAAAAATATTGCGTTTGCAAAAAAGTTTAATTTTTTAAAGTGGATATTAATGCCGTTCATTTTTTAAGTTCGATTTGGAAATCTTGAAAATGTCTGATTTGTCTAATTATCAAACAGTCATCTTGTTCAACTACGGTTTTCGCTTGCGCGGTCAATCATCTTTGGTCGGCCAGAGTGAGAAGCATCTCCTACTGAAGGAAGCATGTGCACCCGTATGCTATGAACAGTGCTAAATATATCTTGGCAAGATCATCCCACAAAGCTGCAACTTTATGGCAACCTACCTGCCATATCTACTACCATCAGGGAGCGATGGCTACAATTTTCCAGTCACTGCCAGAGGAGCAAGCAAGGGCTGGCGAGAAATGTATTGCTGTGGACTCCACAGCACTGGCGTATGAGCAGAGGGTGACCTAGATCCACATACATCTAGCAAATTGCACATGACATAAACTGTGATCCTAAAGATCTGTGGCAGGAAATCTGGAGAGACTCGTATTGGTTCGGGCAAGAGTTCAACCTGATAAATCAAAACAAAAATAAAGAAAAAAATTTTATGGTGTATGTACCTGTGGCAAAACAAAAGATGTCATATTCCATTAAAATCAACCTTGTAATACCTACGATTTACCATTAATTGATTAAAATCATTAAAAATGATTTTCTATTTAAAAAAAAAAAAAAAAAAATGTCATGGCTACATACACCATAGATTTTTATTTTTGTTTTTTAATATAGGGGGAATTCTGGACAAGAACCTTTTTTTTTACAAATTAGCACAAAAAAAATTTAAAAAAAAAAACAAAAATAGAATTAATTTTGTATTGGAATGTTGATCTTTAAAAATTAATTTCTTTCAGGAAAGTATGGTGGGTTCTCAGTCGGTACAGTGTTTTGTGAAGATCCCGACGACTGGGATCTCGGAGACAAAACTTTCACCTACAAAGGCAACAAATACATTCAAGAATATTTCCAGTAAGTCTTTTTTTTTTTTTTTTTTTTCTTTTTACAATGCTTTCGACTGTTCATTCACGGATTCCAGTTTTGAAATTAGAAATTGACCTGCATCTTACACTTTTTTATTAAGTCCCATTTTCTATCAGTTTTGGCAGAATTTTTGACTTCACTAGTTTACCCTAACTCCAAGTGCCCAGATATAAAACCACTTGCAGTTGTTTTAAAAGAAAAATAAACAATTGTTTCATTTGATTGTCCAGTAACCCTTTGCATCTCGGTGGCAATGCATCTAAAAACAAAAAATTAAAGTACTTAAAAAAAAAATGTTTCAAATAAAGAAAACATTCCAATTATATAAATAATTTTGATTTATTTGTAACAAAAAAAAAAAAAATTTAATTATCAATTATGAAAACCAGCCGAGTTTTCTCAAGCATTAATAAAAACTATAATAAATGAAAACAAATTACCCTTTCCTGAAAAAAAAAAATTGTGCAACTGATAATATAATGGCTAACGTTTTTTTTTTTTCTGATTTCCAAACCAGAAATAATAAAACCTGAATCTATCTCTTTAGCTGTGTCCATTCTAATTCTGTATTAGTGAAGAAAATTTGATTCTAACTAGCCAATTTTCATTTTTTTTATTGTCGTACTATGCTATTGGCATACTTTGCTATAGTTTATTTTTTAAAATTATGTAGTCCAGTTTGGACATGTTGATAATATGGAAACATTTTTCAGTAATCTTAAAGGCCTTATTTCTATTATTACCTTGAAAAGGCTTGAAAATCGTCTTTGTGTCGAAATGTTAAATTCAAAATCTAAATAAATCCTACGAGAATATATTTTAAATATTAAATAAATATTAGTTCTTTGGTTTATATATATATATATATATATATATATATATATATATATAAATGTTACATGATAAGGGCTGTCCCCTTTTCATGTAAGTATAAAAATGGAGAATTTAGTTTAAAATGAAAATGAAACAGCAATAGACAAATTCAAACCTCGTAATTTAGTTTAGAAATAGATTACGTGTGAGAATTTAAAAATGTAAAACAAACATTTGTTTAGAATATAGATAAATATTTCAAGGAAAGAATGTGAACTCTCAAGTTTATGAAATTTTAAATTAAAAGAATGCAGCTTATAAGATAATGTTTTTAACATATTGGAAAAATAGGTTACTGAGAAATAGGAAAAGTTTTGGACACGTATGTCCAGGACACGTGAAAGAAGGCACATGTTTTAACATGTGTATGACGTCACGGAAAATAGAAAATTCTAGGAATAGAGAAAAAACTTTAGAGTTAGTCAGTCAGTGAGAAAACTCAGAGGGAGGCAGTCGTCTAGGGAGCGAGACGTCATGTTGAAACTAAAATGTGAGACTTTGAATTCTTGGTGATGGAAACGCGGCCGTGTGACGAAATAAACCATCATGTGTTTTGTAAAGCTCGTCTTGTCTTATGATTCTTACAAAAAGGTAAAGTGAAATTGTATTATATATTTGTGTTATAAAATGTCTTTACATACACGTCTCAACATCATCATGTCTACACAATGTCCGAACTGTCTGAACACTATCCCTTCACTCCAAGAGCTTTCTTCTTCCATTCAACACAATTAGAATGAACATTTTAATATATAAGAATCTCTCCTAACATGAACAATCTCTCTAAGTCTCTTACAACATCTCTCTTAATAAATCTCTCTCACTAAGAAAAAGCATCACTTATAATAAGACTCTTCTAAGACTGTGCGTATAATAAGACTCTCTCAATGAAACCCCTATATGTAACATAAAAAGACAAAATGGTGGCACACGTTTTTGTATGTCCAGTAAAGAGTTTTTCACAGGGTTTTAGAACTTTTTATATACTCTCTAGATTATAATATCTGATTTGCGAAGGGACGTCGTATCTAGATTATTTTGATAGACTTTTCTAAAATTCACGCTATTCCTTCCTCTCATGTGTTCGGCTTTTTCATATAAAAGCGAAACTAATCGAAAGCAAAGGCAGCTTCCCGAACTTTCGTGCCGGGATGTCCAGAAAGCAATTAACTTTGATCCAATTGCTATTCATTTGGACACTCCCTTTTTGTGGGGAGCTGGTTTTCCCCAACATCGTGGGGCAACAAATGAATGAAACAGCAACAGCTGATCTGGCCTTCAGCCAACGTTCGTTTCTGCACCTGCTAGCAAGTCAACTTTTTTTGATTGACATTGCTAAATTTGAACGCTTTTCACTTCCTATGGCCGCATAGCGTAGCGGTAAGATGTCGCGTTTTCTTTCACTTTCTTTTCTGCCTTCATTCGTCACGTGTTCGAGCTTCCCGCCTTGCTAACGTTTTTTTTTTTTCCTTTTACACCTCTAAACACCTGGGCAACGCCGGGTGCCCTTGCTAGTCTCACCTGTCTGTTTATATGTATGTGTGTATGCCTGCCTAAAACTTTCGACAGAGGCGACGGATTTTCACGGGATTGGTATCGTTTAGAAGCTCGACTCTTTGGACGACAAATATGGAAAAATTTGGTAAAAACCTTAATTCCTTCACCCTCAGTTGGGCACTTTTCTACAAAGAGGGGTCGTTTTTTTTGTTTTTTTTTTGCCGATATTTTCAAAAGTCATCCCCTGTTTTTTACAAGGTAGTCACCACTTATCAAGGCCCGGAAGCCACTCAGGGATAAGGGTTATTGCGTGTACAGTAATCAATGGGATAGTATCGTAGTAATCATTAGTATTGGAGATTTGATAAAGTGTCTTACTTAAGGGGGGCGGTTCATCAGGAATTTGTTTATGTTGGACTTGAAAACATCCAAGTTGTAGTCAGATGGGAAATGGACAAACGGAAGAGAGTTCCACAGGCGTGCACTTATAAGAAAGAAACTTTGTTCATGGAATCTGTTTTGGTTTTGGCACAGATAAAGAGTGGGGAAAATTTTTGACAGTGGTTTCAGCTAGACGGGTGTTTATCGTGAAGGGGGGGGGAATTAGAGATTGGAGCTCAGACGAGCACATGCCATGGAAGTAACGATAAAACAAAGATAGGCTCGCAATGTCTCTCCTGTGGGAACTGTTTTAATGTTCATCTTGGTCAAATAGTCTGTGACAAGGAAGGAGTTGTACACTGTACCCTTGGAATAAACTTTGCTCAAATCTTCGGCATTTTCAGTTCCTTGCAAATAATTGTGTGTACAGTTCCCACACTGACATCAAACTGTGCACTTATTGTCTCTATAGACACACTACGGTCCTTATCCATAAAATTTTGACCAATCAGCTCTGGTGTTCTGACTTTCTTACTCCTCCCACACATCTCATCATCCCTCACAGACTTCCTACCTTCCTTGAATCTCTTATACCACTCAAAAACTGATGCTCAATTCAAGATGGTCCAAAAGCAGTCTAGAGCATTCCATACGTTTGTCATTTTTTTTCCAAGTTTAAAACAGAATTTTATTGCATATTGTTCTTTTAAAGTTTCCTCACATCAGGATTGCATTTTTGAAATTCACCAACTGTGTCAATCAAGCTTTAGTAGGGTGTATTCCAATTCCTGTTGTAGCTGTTCATTTGAACCTGAAATCATAAAAATCGATCAGTCATCCCATAAGATGTATAGCAATAATATGTTTGATTTTCAAGAGTCCACAACAGTTTTAAATGCTTGTACAAAAAACGTCTAGAAACTTGAGACACCTCGCATATAATGTAGATTCCTGATTGGTTTATATTTTGAATCCGTTTCAGCGTGGCAAAGAATGGTAGCATCATAATGGCAAAAGGGGTTCCTGATGACACATATTTTTTCCAAGCTGAAGTCTATGACAAGGTTCACGGGAATACAGAGGTGTGCAACGTGTCAATTATTGTGCGGCAAATTACTGAGGAGGTGGTGACTCGTTCCGGATCAATCCGGTTTGAAGGTAAAATAAAATATTTAAAAAGATTTTTTCATCTGTTCATCAGAAAATATCAACATTAAAAACTGTATTTATTTGCTACAAGTTGTTACTGCCTGTGAGTGAATGGAAGTCTTTGCTTTTTCAATAAAAAGATTTGTCACTCTTTATCTCTGTCTCTGTCACTCTTTATCTCTGTCTCTGTCACTCTTTATCTCTGTCTCTGTCACTCTTTATCTCTGTCTCTGTCACTCTTTATCTCTGTCTCTGTCACTCTTTATCTCTGTCTCTGTCACTCTTTATCTCTGTCTCTGTCACTCTTTATCTCTGTCTCTGTCACTCTTTATCTCTGTCTCTGTCACTCTTTATCTCTGTCTCTGTCACTCTTTATCTCTGTCTCTGTCACTCTTTATCTCTGTCTCTGTCACTCTTTATCTCTGTCTCTGTCACTCTTTATCTGTCTCTGTCACTCTTTATCTGTCTCTGTCACTCTTTATCTGTCTCTGTCACTCTTTATCTGTCTCTCTCACTCTTTATCTGTCTCTCTCACTCTTTATCTGTCTCTCTCACTCTTTATCTGTCTCTCTCACTCTTTATCTGTCTCTCTGTGTCATATATATATGTATATATATATATATTTTTGTTTATTTTTGATAGGTATTACTCCAGAGAAATTTCTGAAAATTGACGCCACCAAAATGAGCCCTTTCGACAAATTTAAAAGTTTATTAGCCAAGAAATTAAATGTGTCTAATCAGAACGTTGAATTGTTTAGTGTGATGGAAAATGAGCCAGGCACTGTAGATGTTCGGTATGCGGCACATGGATCACCTTGGTATTCTCCGAGCGTAACTAATGGAGCGGTTTCACTCAACAGAGCTGAGGTATGTCATTTTTTTTCTTTTTACTTAAGAATATTTGTTTTCCTTTTACGCCTTGTGTCAATAAGTTATTTTTTTTTTTACCAATGGAAACTTTTCATTCTATTTTACACTCTTGCCATTCAGCATTACTAAATAAATATTTATTTACCCGTGGTGAAAAAACCGGACTAGAGTGCTCAATGTGTAGCCAGAGCAGTATATAGGAAATTTATTACTGTGAGTCCAGAATGAGTTTACATATTGTTTCAGCTAGAGGAAGATCCTCAAAGAGAGGAAATATCCAACTAGCATCGTCAGAATTCATAGATGGACTAAGTTATAAAATCAAATAAGAATGGAAAAATCGTAGCTGAAACAATATGTAAACTCATTCTGGACTCAGTAATAAATTTCCTATATATATATATATATATATATATATATATATATATATATATATATATATATATATATATTTGTAGTCCTCAACATACAGTACTATTTTGTTGTATCACAACTCATCAGTGCTGCTAAACCAGCACCTCTCCCAAGCTGAGGATTGAACCTAGAACCATCGTGTTGACAGTCGGCAGTTCTACCAATCGACCCACTGGAGCAGCGCCCACAAATAACCTCACCAAATGTCTGTTAAACAAACTTCCACCACTTTTATAGTGCTCAAACCGCTTATTTACAAACAAACAGCAAGCCTCGCATTTTTCAGCCAATTAAGTAGCGAGTGAGATTATTTACGACAGTGCTCTACCCAAAGAGGGGGAGGGCGGCTTAAAGTAATTCTTTTTTACCAATTGTAGTTTCATGCTTATGCAAGCACCAGTGTAGGATGACAATTCCTGCCAGTTGGGAGATCCAAATCCAGCCACAAAGTCACCTTTGATTCCCAAATGGTCACCTATCTGATACTATCCATGATTGTATCGTACAATGTGTGTACACACACATTCCACAAAGTTATTAACTTAAGATGACATAAAAAAGAAAAAGGCTCCTTCAGTCTTTGACAGAGTATCAATACCCACCGTAGGGGTTCCTGTGCGTGACCTTTTCGTGGCAAGAGGTGTGCAATCTCTAACCACACCTTCCTTTACCTCCGGGCCACCAAACAATTTGCAGGAGAATTAAGGGAATTAAGAACTAATAAACACAATTCAAGTAAAGACATTAGACAATCCAGAATGTTCGAACAATGGAAGTCATGAACATTGCATAAACTTGAGTTGACTGTTTCATAGTTTATACTTTATACATTGTGTGTGTATGTGTGTGTATGTACGTATATATATATATATATATATATATATAAGAACAAGTAGTTAATAAAACATGTTAAAAAAACACTTTGAAAAAGAGTCAAAAACATATTTAATTTTAAAAAGGAAGCACAAAATAAGTGGATAGTCTTAATCCGCAGAGTTTCAAAGAAATACTTTCCTTCTCATCAGAAGGTAGGATTTAGCAAAATGCGGGATCGGATTTTGCTTGCTTACAAGTAAGTCATAGCAGAGGGATTTCACATGAATGGATATATATATATATATATATATATATATATATATATATATATATATATATATATAAAAATATATTATAAATATTAAAGAGTTAATATTTACAAGTAAAATAAACTCAACCAGATGTAAAAAGCTCAATAAAACCGAAAAGGAAATAGAGCTTATAATATGATTAAGGATTATCCACTTATCTTGTGCTTCCTTTTTTAAAATTAAATATGTTTTTAACTCTTTTTCAAGATGTCTTTTAACATATTTTATTAATCATTTGTTCATATATATATAATTTAGTAATTTAAATTTTATGATTTGAAATGATTAAATTTCAAATCTAGAATTTTTATCATTTGCAAAACAAAGAATACATATTAGTAAGTATATTTACTTAACCCATGAGTTTTCGATGTTTATTCCGTAGAAAATCATTGAAAACACATGGGTAATGAAATATACTTATTAAAATGTATTTGTTTTGCATATAATAAAAATTCTAGATTTGAAATTTAACTGTTTCAAATAATAAAATTTAAATTACTAAATTATATATATATATATACGCACACGCACACAAAAAGTATGAAGTATAAACTAAGAGACAATCAACTCGTGTTTATGTAATGTCCATGACTTCCGTCGTTCGAACACTCTAGATTGTCTAATAATATTGCAGCATTAAGAATTTTTTTGTTTTTTACAAATTCAATTTATAACCTTATATAATCAATTTTTAATGCTGCAATATTTTAAGTTATAAATTTATATTTTTTACTAGAATATCTTGTCCTTTTCTTTTCCAATTTTAACAAGTCCTTTACTTTTCCATGTTTAAGCTTAACCATATTGCTTTTCATGCTTGCATTTTTCTATTGTAATATGTATATTTACACTAATATAAATACTAGTATACATACACACAGTGTAATATAAGAAAAATGGATATGAGATTTTCTCTCGTCCTAAATTAGAGCCTGTGTTAATATACAAGGAAACCTGAATATAAGAGCTGAAGAAAGTCTCTCATATCCGGGTTACACTGTGTGCACGCACGCATGCACGCACTAACACACACACACACTAACACACACACACACACACACACACACACACACACACATATATATATATATATATATATAATGTGTGGGTGTGTTGGGCAGATTAATCGGAATCGGAAAAAAGCTCTGCCTATTTTCCAATGCCAAAAACGATTCTTTTTAATTGTTTTAATCTGTTTTTTGTTTAAAACTTAATTTTCCATGGCTCGTACTAATGATGAAATGATAAATTTTGATTTTAAAATTAAAATGTCTATCATTCCTACAAGTGTCTTTACAGTAACCCCCACCCAACCTTCAAAATACAACTATTTTTAGAAATTTAAGAAAAGCATCGGGATTGGTCATTGTATCGGAATCAGGAATTTAGAACAGAATTAGTAATTGTGTTGGAATCAGAAATATTGAGATGTCCCGTCACTTAAGTGACGGGACATCTCAATATTTCTAAATAACGAAGTTTTTATTGTTTTACTAACTTTCACAGAATCACCCATTTTTTTAAAACCACAAATCCATGTTTAATTGTACATATTCTATCCTTGATCCTGAATTCAGGATTTGATTGATTTCTCATTCGTTTCTTGAACCCGCGAAATCTAAATAAAAGCTAAAATTAAATAAGAATATCCTTAAAAAGCGAGACTCATTTAAAATAGTGCCCCCAAAATAGGCTAAAAACTAAGTTATAGGAAGATGTTCTTGACTGTAAGGGTTGTACGAAACTAAAAAATAAGTATAAATATGAGCTCCATTTAATATGGAGGAAAAAATAAACGTGTTCACAACGGATTAAAGAACTTGTTGGGAATAGTTGTAAGCGTCCCTGAGGAGTGACTGGATGGAAGATTTACAGTTCTATGGATGAGAGGTAATTGTCCATCCTTTCACGAAACAGCTGTAAGAGCTTAACGCCAAAAAAAAGTGAATTTCTATTCATGTAGGTTGTGATTTTATTCAATTTACGTATATATATATATATATATATATATATATACACACACATGGTAGCTTTCTTCAGTCTTGACAGAATATGCATAATCACTGTAAGGTTACCTGTGCATAGGAATTTTGTATGGCAAAAGTCCTTTTCTTTCTTTCCCTTTCCCTTATTTTGGAAATCAGGATTGTATATTGGTTACCCAATATACAATCCTGATTTCAAAATTGACATTTATAGCTATCATGGTTTTCATTAAACTGCTGATTTATTGTAACTGAGCAAATTTATTGGTTTATGAATAATTCAGGAAATATGTTCGTTGTGCTTGACATTTCGAACATGTTTAACTGTTGCAGCCTGGTATTCTGCATAAATTTTGGTGTTATGACATTAGGTCTTTTCATTCTGATAAAAGTTTGCAAGTAACTGTATGGTGTTACTTCATTTTATTTTCCTATTGATGCCGTTGTTCTTCAGGACTCTATTGTTTCTTATCTCTATAATATATACTAGCGGGACCTGTGGAAATTCCACAGGGAACTCATTAATATGTAATATATAAATGTTGGCATTCTGTAGGTATTCAACGTAAATGGACACACTCTTATATTACTGTAGCTCTTTTGTTAAAACTGTGAAAGTATTTATCTAAGCTAGCAGGGATGCCTGGTGTAGCCCAGTCATAAAGTATGCTTCACTATATTTTAATTCTTTCAGATTTCATATATATTATTATAGAGTAAATGTTCTATCGATATATATATTATAAGGTTGCGATTTCAAAAATAAAAAAAAAATATGTCCATATGACTTTGGTTCATCAGCTCAAATCGAAACAAACTTATGAAAAAAAAATATATAGAACTTGAGTTCCTTCAGCTATAATCAAAACAGAAACTTACAAAGAATTCTTAGTAAAATTATTTATAAAAACACAAATGACTTAAATGCCATCTGCTCTAATTGAAACCGAAAGCAAAGCTTATGAAGAATTCTTGATAAATTAACAATTAAACGGTAGCCACTTGGATTTTTTTCTTTGTTTCTTTTTTTTTCCTTTTTCGTTTGTTTTTTGTTTCACTTTTCTTTTCTTTTTTTTCTTTTTTTTTTTTTTCTTTTTTTCAATCGTTTTTGTTTCACTGTTTTTTTTTTGTTTTTTTTATCCTTCAGTTCGCTAAAGAGCTTGGTTTGAAAATCAACATGGTCGACATCAATTTGTGCCAGGAAGAATCTTGTTTCGGAGCTGGCTGTACAAATGTCCTTGTAATCGGAGATGAGCCAGTGATGATTAATGCTAATGAAACGTCATTTGTTGGCGTGAATACAAAAGTTGTCAAGGAATGCATTTGTGGAGCGCGTGATTTTAGCGAACCAATGAAATGTACATCAAATTATTGCTATAATGGTGGTCAGTGTGAACAGGATCGATTCGGAGTTGTCAAGTGAGTTAGGTTGATTTTTCTACTTCTGTATTTTGGAAAAACGTTTTACTTTTATTCTGTTTTCATTTCATTGATTTTTTTTTTCTTTTTGTATTTTAAGCTTTTTTGCTTGTTTTACGCTTTTTTGTTTTTGTTTTCTGGCTTCTGTCTTTTCTTTTTTCCGGCTTCAGTCTTTTGGCTTCTGTCTTTTCTGTTTTCTGGCTTCTGTCTTTTCTGTTTTCTGTCTTTTCTGTTTTCTGTCTTTTCTGGCTTCTGTCTTTTCTGGCTTCTGTCTTTTCTGGCTTCTGGCTTTTCTGGCTTCTGGCTTTTCTGGCTTCTGGCTTTTCTGGCTTCAGTCTTTTCTGGCTTCAGTCTTTTCTGGCTTCAGTCTTTTCTGGCTTCAGTCTTTTCTGGCTTCAGTCTTTTCTGGCTTCAGTCTTTTCTGGCTTCCGGCTTCAGTCTTTTCTGTTTTCTGGCTTCAGTCTTTTCTGTTTTCCGGCTTCAGTCTTTTCTGTTTTCCGGCTTCAGTCTTTTCTGTTTTCCGGCTTCAGTCTTTTCTGTTTTCCGGCTTCAGTCTTTTCTGTTTTCCGGCTTCAGTCTTTTCTGTTTTCCGGCTTCAGTCTTTTCTGTTTTCCGGCTTCAGTCTTTTCTGTTTTCCGGCTTCAGTCTTTTCTGTTTTCCGGCTTCAGTCTTTTCTGTTTTCCGGCTTCAGTCTTTTCTGTTTTCCGGCTTCAGTCTTTTCTGTTTTCCGGCTTCAGTCTTTTCTGTTTTCCGGCTTCAGTCTTTTCTGTTTTCCGGCTTCAGTCTTTTCTGTTTTCCGGCTTCAGTCTTTTCTGTTTTCCGGCTTCAGTCTTTTCTGTTTTCCGGCTTCAGTCTTTTCTGTTTTCCGGCTTCAGTCTTTTCTGTTTTCCGGCTTCAGTCTTTTCTGTTTTCCGGCTTCAGTCTTTTCTGTTTTCCGGCTTCAGTCTTTTCTGTTTTCCGGCTTCAGTCTTTTCTGTTTTCCGGCTTCAGTCTTTTCTGTTTTCCGGCTTCAGTCTTTTCTGTTTTCCGGCTTCAGTCTTTTCTGTTTTCCGGCTTCAGTCTTTTCTGTTTTCCGGCTTCAGTCTTTTCTGTTTTCCGGCTTCAGTCTTTTCTGTTTTCCGGCTTCAGTCTTTTCTGTTTTCCGGCTTCAGTCTTTTCCGGCTTCTGTCTTTTCTGTTTTCCGGCTTCAGTCTTTTCTGTTTTCCGGCTTCAGTCTTTTCTGTTTTCCGGCTTCAGTCTTTTCTGTTTTCCGGCTTCTGTCTTTTCTGTTTTCTGTCTTTTCTGTTTTCTGTCTTTTCTGTTTTCTGTCTTTTCTGTTTTCTGTCTTTTCTGTTTTCTGTCTTTTCTGTTTTCTGTCTTTTCTGTTTTCTGTCTTTTCTGTTTTCTGTCTTTTCTGTTTTCTGTCTTTTCTGTTTTCTGGCTTCTGTCTTTTCTGGCTTCAGTCTTTTCTGTTTTCTGGCTTCAGTCTTTTCTGTTTTCTGGCTTCTGGCTTTTCTGTTTTCTGGCTTCTGGCTTTTCTGTTTTCTGGCTTTTCTGGCTTTTCTGTTTTCTGGCTTTTCTGTTTTCTGGCTTTTCTGTTTTCTGGCTTTTCTGTTTTCTGGCTTTTCTGTTTTCTGGCTTTTCTGGCTTTTCTGTTTTCTGGCTTTTCTGTTTTCTGGCTTTTCTGGCTTTTCTGTTTTCTGGCTTTTCTGTTTTCTGGCTTTTCTGTTTTCTGGCTTTTCTGTTTTCTGGCTTTTCTGGCTTTTCTGTTTTCTGGCTTTTCTGTTTTCTGGCTTTTCTGGCTTTTGTCTTTTCTGGCTTTTGCCTTTTCTGGCTTCTGTCTGGTCATTTTTTTTTTTTGATCTTTGTTTTTTCTGTTTAGTCTTTTTTTTTTTTTTCTCTTGAATTTTGAAAAAATTTTGATTTTTGAGGAAATGGAATTTTTTTTTTTTTTTTTTTTTTAAATTTTTTCATTTTATTTTCATCTTTCATTTACTGTCTGTAGTAAAAACTATGAAAGCTATACAGGATGTAAATTAAAAAAAAGACAGAAAAATGCACTTTACAAAATTTTAAACTATTTTTTTATTTGATCAGTTCAAGATTTGCATGAATCGATTATACACCCAATTAACTTATACACAAAAATTAAATTATCTGTTAAATTTTTGAGAATTTTTTAATATTTGATCAGTTAAAAAAATTAAGAAACTGGATTTATATTCGATCTTTTAAAAAAGTTTTCCATTTTCCTACAGGTGTACCGGTTGTCCCCCAGGTTATACAGGTCCCAGATGCCAAAAAACTAGTCTCGGATTCTCTGGGAATGGTTTTGCACTGTTTTCACCCCTTGACCAATGTGAAGATAGTCGGACAAGCTTAAAGTTTGCCACGTTTGAACCTTCTGGCCTACTCTTCTATGATGGGCCGACAAAGGGTCAAAATGTCAACTTAGAAGATGACTTCATTCTTCTTGAACTTGTGAACGGATTCCCCCGGCTCATAATTAACCAAGGAACTGGAGAACTAGTCCTGTCAATCGACGGACGGGACAGTCTCTCTTCACACATTGTTCAGCCTTTGAATGATGCAAAGTGGCACCATGTTGATATCATACGAAAAGGACGGGTAAGTGATGATCATTGTTTTTCATGTTACATGCTGGCATGTTTTGGATGGCTTTTAGAAATTGACTTTCAAACTAACCTATCTCTAGTCAAGTCTTCACCTTTCGCATGGCGGTTGGCGTTCGGGTGCTACAGATACTTGTCAACCAGTCCTCTCCATCCTTACTGCCCTTTGCACGTCTGTAATGTTATCTTCCTATCTCTTCTTTCTTCCTCTCTTCTTTCTCTGACTGTTCCCTGGAGCACTGTCTTGGCAAGCTTCTCTTGTTATGTGGCCGAACCATTTTAGTTTGTGCCTCCTGATTGTGATAAGATCCTCATAAGGACCAATGGCTTGCCTTATTCTGTTTTTGATTTGCTCGTTGGTTATGTGGTCTTTGTAAGACATACCAAACAGTCTTTTTCCGCCCACTCTTTATCTGTGCCTAAACCTAAACGTAGATTCCATGAACAAAGCTTTTTTTTTTTTTAGAACTGCACACCTGTCGAACTATCTTCTGTTTATCTGCTTTCCAGCTGGCTACAATATGGTCATCTTCAAGTCCAATGCAAACAAGTTCCTCTTAAGTAATCTAATTTTGCCAAATTTACACTTTTAACGATATTGTCCTTTTTGACCACTGTACATTCTTTAACCCTTATCCTCGAGTGGCATTTGGGCCTCGATAGGTGGTGATTCCCTTTAAAATAAAAAAATCTCATTTCTGAGGCCTGAATTCTCTTTAATTCTACTGCAAGGGTCCATGTTTCAAAACTGAGCGGACAAGGGAACGCACGTTTAAATTACATAACCTGAAATGCAACAGAGCATGGACGTGGCAGCAGTTGTACGCAAATGACTGAGCTGTGTACAAGGTGACATCTCCGCGAGGAAGGAAAGATAATAAAAAAGAAAAACCTGGCAGACAAAGATGGAGACATATTAAACACGTGCTTGAGAGCAACAGGAAAAGGCGCATTCTAAACGTGATCAGGCCGAATACCACATGTATTTTTATTTCTTTTGCAGATTGTAATCTTCATAGTTGTTGTTTCACAACCTTTTGGCCAACTCATCCTATGGCCTTCTTCATGCAAAAAATACAAACACACAAATTATGAAGCCTCATCTCAAAGGATTAAAAAAAAAAATAAAAATAAAATGAGTATCACATGTTCGACACAGCAATGTTGAGTTGGTTGGTTGGTTGGTTGTTTGTTTTACGGCATATCAACCCTTTTCAGCTGAATCTGGTGATTTTGAAGAACGATTTTTTAATATATAGTGTATTTGTTTTTTAAGTCGTATTCTATTTAACCCATAGTTGGGACCCTAACAGGTACTACCACTCCGGGTCAAAGTTGACCTGGGAGCAATGGCAATTAAAGGGTGGCTCCACACTCCCTAAGGCCTGCAAGCTGGGATCTAACCATCGGATATAGTTTAAGGTCATATCCAGGACCAACAATGTTGAGTGATTTTAGAAAACGACTTCCAAATTGACCATTTCTAGTCAGTTCTTCAAATTACGTATCCTGAAATGTAACTGATTTTCTTTGGAAATCAGTTCCTTAGTTAAGGTAAAAAATTTTATAGGATGGAAACCTTTCCTGGCGCTTTTTACCAAAATATTCTCCAAGGAATGCTCCAGATTCCACTTATTTTGTGTAAGAGCATTCTTTAATTTTGTATTGAACTCTTTTCATTGTACACGACCTGAAAAAGGGTTGATAAGCCATAAAACAAAATCTCAAAACCGACTCAAAAAATACAAAGAATTGTGATGATCAGATAATACTAGAATGTTGTATATAAATTTAATGTAAAATGATCACCTACTTCCGAGCCAAAAATTCCAACTCGGGTAGCTTCTATCATTTATCTCCATACCACACAGCTTTAATCTTTGCATCATCACAAGATATATTTTAATGTTTTACATCAATTTGATGTCCTCTCTCACCTTGTTTTGATTTTTTATTTGGTTTTCGTATACTGTATATTTTGGTATATAAGACGATCCTTAAAGTTTTTAAAAAATCATCTTTTAAAGATTAATAAGATACCGGGTGTTGCAATCTCTAGCCTTGGCTAAACAGTGTTTCATGATTTAGCAGTCGTTTTATACAACTTGCTCCTATTTTGTACCTCGTCTTAACTGACGGTCGCCTTATACGTAATTTTTTTTTTTTTTTTTTTTTTAAGACAATTATAGGTTAATTGATATAATTTTTTTAAGACAATTATAGGTTAATTGATATAATTTTTTTAAGACAATTATAGGTTAATTGATATAATTTTTTTTAGACAATTATAGGTTAATTGATATAATTTTTTTTTAGACATTATAGGTTAATTGATATAATTTTTTTTTAGACATTATAGGTTAATTGATATAATTTTTTATAGACAATTATAGGTTAATTGATATAATTTTTTATAGACAATTATAGGTGAATTGATATAATTTTTTATAGACAATTATAGGTGAATTGATATAATTTTTTATAGACAATTATAGGTGAATTGATATAATTTTTTATAGACAATTATAGGTGAATTGATATAATTTTTTATAGACAATTATAGGTGAATTGATATAATTTTTTATAGACAATTATAGGTTGATATAATTTTTTTTAGACAATTATAGGTGAATTGATATAATTTATTTTTTAGACAATTATAGGTGAATTGATATAATTTATTTTTTAGACAATTATAGGTGAATTGATATAATTTATTTTTTAGACAATTATAGGTGAATTGATATAATTTATTTTTTAGACAACTATAGGTGAATTGATATTTTTTTTTTTTTTAGACAATTATAGGGTATATTGATAATTTTTTTTGGCTATTATTAGGTAATTCTATATTTAATTGGAATTCAATTATTGAGATGAGTATTATTTATTGCAGACTATTATCCTTCATCTTATCTTATTTGTTATTTCACGACGTTTCAGCCAACTATTCCTCTGGCCTTCATCATGTGGTAACCGCGCGGGATAGGAACTCCAAATCTCCTAACTGCATCTTTAGCAATTACTGCCTAATAATAAAAAATTAATAAATAATACTCATCTCAATAATTGAATTCCAATTAAATAAAATATCTATACCATTTGGTACGGACCCGATCATGGAAGATCAGATAATAAATAAATGTGGATTTATAAGACCAAAAAATCCAACTTTGATTGCCCTTTGGGGCCTGTGGTATAGTGGATAGACGTTGAATCTCTGCGATTCCGGGTGAGAATTTTCTGAAGATAGCAGTTTCAAAAACGTGGTGAGATAGCAACTATGGAAGGCAATAATTGCTAAGAATGCAGTTCGGAGTTCCTATCCTGTCGTGGTTACCACCTTATGAAGGCCAGACGAATAGTTGACCAAAACGCCGTGAAACAACTAAGAAAGATGAGGATAATAGTCGGCAATAAATAAATATAAGATAATTGATATAAATTTGATTAACTTCCTTGATGAAAAAGCTAGGGGAATTAAAAGCTAGGGAAATTAAAAGCTAGGGGAATTAAAAGCTAGGGAAATTAAAAGCTAGGGAAATTAAAAGCTAGGGGAATTAAAAGCTAGGGAAATTAAAAGCTAGGGAAATTAAAAGCTAGGGGAATTAAAAGCTAGGGGAATTAAAAGCTAGGGGAATTAAAAGCTAGGGGAATTAAAAGCTAGGGGAATTAAAAGCTAGGGAAATTAAAAGCTAGGGAAATTAAAAGCTAGGGGAATTAAAAGCTAGGGGAATTAAAAGCTAGGGGAATTAAAAGCTAGGGGAATTAAAAGCTAGGGGAATTAAAAGCTAGGGAAATTAAAAGCTAGGGAAATTAAAAGCTAGGGAAATTAAAAGCTAGGGAAGTCAAAAGCTAGGGGAATTAAAAGCTAGGGGAATTAAAAGCTAGAGAAATTAAAAGCTAGGGAAGTCAAAAGCTAGGGAAGTCAAAAGCTAGGGGAATTAAAAGCTAGGGGAATTAAAAGCTAGGGAAGTCAAAAGCTAGGGGAATTAAAAGCTAGGGGAATTAAAAGCTAGAGAAATTAAAAGCTAGGGAAGTCAAAAGCTAGGGGAATTAAAAGCTAGGGAAGTCAAAAGCTAGGGAAGTCAAAAGCTAGGGGAATTAAAAGCTAGGGGAAGTCAAAAGCTAGGGGAAGTCAAAAGCTAGGGGAAGTCAAAAGCTAGGGGAAGTCAAAAGCTAGGGGAAGTCAAAAGCTAGGGGAAGTCAAAAGCTAGGGGAAGTCAAAAGCTAGGGGAAGTCAAAAGCTAGGGGAAGTCAAAAGCTAGGGGAAGTCAAAAGCTAGGGAAGTCAAAAGCTACATTTATTTTGGAGTGTGAAAAGTAAACATTCACCTTAATTCAAAAAATTTGATTGTTTGCATTATTTCTACTCCTCTCATATATAACATAGTTTCCACAGAGAGAGATCTCGAAATTCACATCTCAAAAGCATGGGCTGCATTGGATGGGCTGCGTTCAGTATGGACTTCGGGGCTAACTAATAAACTGAAAAGGCTGTTCTTCAGGGCAATGATAGTCTTTGTTTACTGTGCTACAACCTGGACACTCGCCAAAAGATTGGAAAGAAAACTAACCGGCACATACACCGGTATGCTAAAAACAGTATTAAATATGTCTTGGCAAAATCATCCCACAAAGCAGCAACTTTATGGCAACCTACTTGCCATATCTAATACCATCAGGAAGAGATGCCTACGATTTGCCGGTCACTGTCTGAGGAGCAAGCATGAATTGGTGAGTGACGTATTGCTATGGACTCCACGACACTGATACGCAAGCAAAGGACGACCTAGATTCACGTACATCCAGCAAATAGCACACGACGCCAACTGTGAACCTGAAGATCTGAGGCAGCTGATGGAAGACTGGAAACTCTGGAGAGGGAGAGTCACATTGGTCCGGGCAAGGAGTTTGTCCTGATGATGATGCAACCAGTAAAACCTTTACCTCAACCTACTAACATTGTGAAAATAAGTAACAAGAAATTTTCCTTAAGTTACCTATATTGAAAGAGAGACGGCGTTCATTATCTTATCAAATAATGTCAAGTAATTGTCACTTTTCAACAGTCCTTATGATGGTACTTCTTTACCTGGCTCATGAACAAAGTAGGAATGCCAAAGTCTATCTACTCCCTAAACAATTTCAGATTTGCAAACCGGATATTTGATTCGAGTCTCCAGTTGTAGAAAAGTAGTGGAACATTACTTAGGAGGCATCCCTTTATAGCATCCCTTTATAGCAGTTCAGTGCCTTTTCCTAGGTGCGTGACCCAACTAAACCCATAAAAATATATAACTTGAAAACACAAAAACAAATATTTTCGCAACGTCATCACTTGAATCAATTCTTTTGGATGTTTGATAAAAAAAAGATGATACAACTATTTTTTTCGTTTACAGTCAGTGTAAGAGTGTGATTCTCGTATACGTACCACATCATTGTTGTTGAAGGCACGGCCATATATGTATGCGTGTTATAATAAATCCACACATGACAGGAAACTAGTCACACTGGTCCAGACAAGAACTCGTTATGATGACGATGATACCTTCTATCATTTCTCTCCATGCCACGCAGCAATAACCCTTACATCATCACATGATACATTTTAATGTTTCGTATTGATTTGATGTCCTTTGCAAAATTCGATGTTTTCACTCTTTATTTGGTTTCCATATTATATTTGTTGGAGAGATTAATCGGAATCGGAAGATTTGGGGGTATCGAAATCGAAGAAATTGATGCCTATATTCCGATGCCAAAACGATTCTTTTAAGTATCATTTTTTTTTTTTTTTTTTTGTTTAAACCAAAATCTTCCATTTCTGGTGATAATGATAAAATAAATATTTATTGATTTTGAATTATCAATAAAACTAAAATCGATACATCATCCTCCACCAATGTATTTTCATGTTTAGGAAAATATCTGCATATTTAAAATGTGTGTTCTTACGAAAATCGGGAAATAACAATCTTATCGTTAAATAATTAGAGATTTATAAAGAATCTGTAATTGAATCGGAATCGGGAAATATTGGAATCGTTCCATCACTTATTTCTACCTTTTGATTTATATCTCAAAACTATTTAATTATTTGCATTATTTCTTTTTACAGGAGGTCCGTTTGATTGTCGACCACTGCTTGGCTGCAAATAAAAGTGACCGAAAAGCGTGTGAAGCGATCGGTAAAACTCCAGGCGAAAACATCTTTCTCAACGTCGTAGAACCATTACAAGTGGGAGGAGTCTACATGAATAATCCACCGTCATATATTTCAAGCAAATTTAAACCGTTTAAAGGCTGCATCAAAGACTTAAAACACAACAGTTGGGTAAGTGTTTATCACCATTAAAAAAAAAAAAAAAAATTTGCTGCTTGTTAAGATCTAGTCGACAGATCTATTGTTTTTAAATGTCGTTTTAAGCAAAAACAATATACCGAACTTATGCTGAAAACAGTAACACAGGGTGGCCCACTTAAAAGTAGCCTAATCTATTTAATCTTTCTCTTACTGACCAACTGACACCACAAGACAAAATGCAATTCTTTTTTCCAACGAGATGGCATTACATGCCACACGTCTCACAGATCACTGACACAAGTTCATGTTTACGGAAGAGAGAACAATAAGTAGAGGGTTATGGCCACCACGTTCCCCGGACTTGTCGTGTGATTTTTATCTTTGGGGGACTTTAAAACAAAACGTTCATGCAAATAATCCTCACAATCTAGACCAATTAAAGGAGAACATTACAAACGTTATCAGGAGAATCACCAGAGGAGATCTACAGGCAATATCTGCAAACGTTGTTAAACGTGCCCAGAAATGCATAGATGTCAACGGGGAGCACTTCCAGCATCTTTTATAACATTACAGATCGGGCCGAGATCAAAGTGTAGTATCTGATCTTCAGCATCTTTTATAACATTACAAATATTTTAAACAATAAAAAATGTTCGTCCTCTTTACAATTTCTGGGCTACTTTTAAGTGGGCCACTTTGTTTATAAAAAAGAATGAAATATAAAGTAGAAATTTTTAGTTATAAGTAATTTTTAACAGAAAATTGGGTAAAATCGCATTTTTCTTAGATGTTATAAAATATGCAGTAAGAGTCTACGCACAAGGGACATAACTCCTGAATGAATATTTTAGATTATTTGTCATGGTTGCAATATTTGTTGCCCATGAAGATTTTGACTAAAGCGGTTGTTCTACTCAATGAATTTTTGTAATTTTTGGATATGTTACTAATTTCGACATGTCAATTAAGTATGTAATATTGTTTTTGCTTAAAACAATATTAAAAACTCTATTGGTCGACTATATCTTAACAAGCACCAAAAAATTATTCGACAACTTTCATTTTACCACACTGCTATCAAAGACATTCACTTCGGATTTTACCATGCAATTTGGATGTGAATTTTTATATCCTTTTCATTAATTTCCCTTACTCTATGACATTTAAATGCTTAAACAACTTTTAATTTTGATTTTCCATGTCTCACTGACTTTAGCAAATAAGGTGTAAACCATTATAATTATTTGCTAATATTTTCTCCTCTGAAGAGATGGTAGACATCAAAATCCTATACAATAAGGATAATATATTTCAAATGTATTCTTTGTCTTACATAGAATAATTAAAAAATCTTTTGATTTGAAATTTAAACATTTCACATAAATTTTTAAGTTCGTTGAATGACTAAAATATTCAATAGCAAGGGTGCCCGGCATTGCACGAGTGTAAAAGAAAAAGTTTTGGTAGGCAGGTAGGCTCGAACCAAAAATCCTTGAGGCGAAGGCGGAAAAAAAAGCGTGATTTACCTCGACGCTACCGAGGCAGTGGAATGAGATTGGATGAGATTAAATGATTCAAAAGTTATGTGACAGGTGTGCGTAAATTTAATGAGGTCAAACATCACGCCATAGGGGATATGAAATTCTGCACTTAACTTTAGCTGCGAGGCAGTTTTTTGGTTTTGCCCCCCCCCCCAGATGGGGGGGGGGACCAGCTCCCCTTAAAAAAAAAAAAAAAGGAGTGATCAAATGAATAGCAATTGCTTATATTATGGTTTTCACCGCATTGATCAAAGCTGATTTTCTTTCTGGATGTCCCCAGCAGGAAGGCTGGAGAATCACCTTCGCTCCATTAGTTTCACTTTGTTCGGATTTTTAGTATAAATAAGCACGTGACACAATGAAATAGCGGTAATTTTATAAAAATCAATCAAAATAAATCTAGACACAATGTCCCTTCACAAATCGTAGATATTATAATCTAGGGGGTATATAAACAGTTCTAAGAAATAGTCCCCCCCCCCCCGAAAAAAGCCTTTATTGGACATGCAGAAAAATATATATACTAGCGGAAAATTGCTATTTAGTTTGGACAATCCCCTTTCAATGGGGAGCTGATTTCCTCTCTCCCATTATCTTGGGGAAGCCCAAACTGCCCCGCAGTAATTTAACCGTGATTTTTCTTACCTCTCTTTCCTTATCTCTCTAAAATGCACAAACTTTTTTTTCGTTTTTGATAGGTATATGATTTCTACGTTAAAAATGGGGTAAACTCTCAGAATGTGAAGCTCGGTTGCCCTGCAGAAGAGGCCAATTGTGCTGGAGAATGCAGCAAACATGCTGTGTGTGAATCGTATATAAAACCCAATTCTTTTGCCAAGTGTCATTGCAATCCAGGATTCAGTGGGGAACGGTGCAATGAAGGTAAGTTGGAAAAGAGGAATCGTCTGGCACTTCTATCTTTATATTACGCTTTTTTGTTAGTTCCCCAGATTTCTTTTCTCCCTTTTTTTCTTGTTTTAAGAAAATGCCTCTATTTCTGACAGGCTTTACTTATTGATAATATTTTTTCTCTCTCTCTCTCTCCCCTGCTCCTCCTCTCTCCCATCCCCTCTCACCCCTGCTCCTCCTCTCTCTCTCTCGCCCCTGCTCCTCCTCTCTCTCTCTCGCCCCTGCTCCTCCTCTCTCTCTCTCGCCCCTGCTCCTCCTCTCTCTCTCTCGCCCCTGCTCCTCCTCTCTCTCTCTCGCCCCTGCTCCTCCTCTCTCTCTCTCGCCCCTGCTCCTCCTCTCTCTCTCTCGCCCCTGCTCCTCCTCTCTCTCTCTCGCCCCTGCTCCTCCTCTCTCTCTCTCGCCCCTGCTCCTCCTCTCTCTCTCTTTCGCCCCTGCTCCTCCTCTCTCTCTTTCGCCCCTGCTCCTCCTCTCTCTCTTTCGCCCCTGCTCCTCCTCTCTCTCTTTCGCCCCTGCTCCTCCTCTCTCTCTTTCGCCCCCGCTCCTCCTCCTCTCTCTCGCCCCCGCTCCTCCTCCTCTCTCTCGCCCCCGCTCCTCCTCCTCTCTCTCGCCCCCGCTCCTCCTCCTCTCTCTCGCCCCCGCTCCTCCTCCTCTCTCTCGCCCCCGCTCCTCCTCCTCTCTCTCGCCCCCGCTCCTCCTCCTCTCTCTCGCCCCCGCTCCTCCTCCTCTCTCTCGCCCCCGCTCCTCCTCCTCTCTCTCGCCCCCGCTCCTCCTCCTCTCTCTCTCTCTCGCCCCCGCTCCTCCTCCTCTCTCTCTCTCTCGCCCCCGCTCCTCCTCCTCTCTCTCTCTCTCGCCCCCGCTCCTCCTCCTCTCTCTCTCTCTCTCGCCCCCGCTCCTCCTCCTCTCTCTCTCTCTCTCGCCCCCGCTCCTCCTCCTCTCTCTCTCTCTCTCTCGCCCCCGCTCCTCCTCCTCTCTCTCTCTCTCTCGCCCCCGCTCCTCCTCCTCTCTCTCTCTCTCTCGCCCCCGCTCCTCCTCCTCTCTCTCTCTCTCTCTCGCCCCCGCTCCTCCTCCTCTCTCTCTCTCTCTCGCCCCCGCTCCTCCTCCTCTCTCTCTCTCTCTCGCCCCCGCTCCTCCTCCTCTCTCTCTCTCTCTCGCCCCCGCTCCTCCTCCTCTCTCTCTCTCTCTCGCCCCCGCTCCTCCTCCTCTCTCTCTCTCTCTCTCGCCCCCGCTCCTCCTCCTCTCTCTCTCTCTCTCGCCCCCGCTCCTCCTCCTCTCTCTCTCTCTCTCGCCCCCGCTCCTCCTCCTCTCTCTCTCTCTCTCGCCCCCGCTCCTCCTCCTCTCTCTCTCTCTCTCGCCCCCGCTCCTCCTCCTCTCTCTCTCTCTCTCGCCCCCGCTCCTCCTCCTCTCTCTCTCTCTCTCGCCCCCGCTCCTCCTCCTCTCTCTCTCTCTCGCCCCCGCTCCTTCTACTCCCCAGCTCCTTCTCCTTTTCTCTATCCATTGTATATAAAGTCATTTTTTATTTCTCTTCTTGCAGCTTCTACTGTCAGAGACTTCATGCTTAACAGTTTTATTGAATGGGAATTTAGAAATAGTTTCTTTAACAACCTAAATTCGAAGAAGAATTCAATGCAGGTTCGATTCCGTACAAGAGATGAGGAAGGATTGCTTTTCAAAGTTCCTGGTTCTTCAAGTTCAAAGTTTATGCAACTGATGGTAAGAAATTCTCCCTAAACTTCTATTTAGTCGTCACATCATTTGGTTAGGAAGTGTGTGAGATACTCCCTCGATGTTGGTTCCTTAATGACTAAACTGTTTTGGTTCTTATGCATTTTAGGTTTGGCAGACAAATATTTTTGTTTCCATTTTTGAAGAATTTCAAGGGGAGATAATTCAGAGTTGTAAAAAGTTTCATGCAACCTATTAGTAAAAGTAAAACAAACACTATATGAAAAATAACAAAATTAAATATCTGAGCATTTAGTGAATCAAAAGAAATTTCTAAAATAGAATATCAAAATAAATGAAAACATGCATTTTTGTATTTTTATGAAAACATACAGCTAAAAAAGGAAAACCTTTTTGAAAATGCATGACTTTTTTTAAACAAACTTTTTAATGAACTGTTTTTCTAAAAAAAAAAAAAAAAAAAATTCTGAAATGAAAGTGTATAATTTTGTTTTATAAAATGAAACAAAAATTTTCAAAATTAAACTTTCATAAAAAATCAAAATAATCAAAACAAATTCTACACCCGCTACAAATTTCAATAAAAGGGAGATAATCCCGTCGATCTTTATTAGTTACCTCCCTTTGTTGACCAATTTTTTTTTTTTTCACACATATGAAACCACAGCGGAAAAAAAAAAACAACTTCAAGACTACAAAACCATCTACAGAGCCAGTAACCTTTTCGCCTTTCTTTTCCAAGATAGTGACCAACATGCCTGATGAAGGTTGAAGGCTACACCAACCGAATCATTGCATTAATAACACTGAAGATGAGAACAATAGTCCAATCAAAACAAATAATCTAATCATTAAAACTTGAATTGTTTCCCCTTAGGAATTTTTTGCAAATGAAATTTAAAAATTGATCTCCAAACCTAAACATGCTTAAGTGCCACTGTTTTCCCTCCTGAATTTGTTGCAGGTTTGATTAGTGAGGAATTGGCTAGTTATGTCTATATGTGGAGTATATGTAAAATTGATGGTATGTCTCTATAATCACATTCACACACCGGTTCTCGCTAGATCATTGAAGTTGAGCAACATTAAGCCTGGCTAGTACCATATGGGTGACTTTCCAGTCGTCCTGAACCACTGGTATTTTTTTTTTTTTTTACACAGGTATCACCACATTATCAAGGCCAAGAGGCCACTCAAGGATAAGGGTTAAAAAGTGTACAGTAGAAATTGGACAATATAGTAATCATTAGTAATGAAAATTCGGTAAATTTGATAACTTATATGGAACGGCTCATCAAGAACTTATTTACGTTAGACTTGAACACAACCATATTGTAGTCAACCGGAAAGCAGGAAAATGGAAGACAATTCCACAGGCATGCAGTTCTAAGAAAGAAGCTTTGTTCATGGAATCTACCTTTAGGTTTAGGCACAGATAAAGAGTGGGGGGGAATTATTGATAGTGTTTTCAGCTAGACGAGTGTTTCTTGTGAAAGTTAGGCAAGGGGGGACCATAGTCGAACACTTTCCATGAAAATAACAATACATCAGAGACAAACTCGCAACATCTCTTCTGTGAGAAAGAAGTTGCAGGGAAGAGAAAAGGACATCTCCTACAAGGCTACAAAGTCTATTTTGAACTCTATCAAGGCAGGACAAGTCCTTTCTAGCAGCTCCTGCCCAGATGTGGCAACAGTATTCCATCCTTGGACGTACCTGGCTCTTATATAGATAGAGAATTGCATCAGCAGTGAGATATCTACCTGATCGATAGAAAGATCCCACCATTTTTCCAGCGGCCTTGGCAACAGATTTGATGTACGTGTTCCATTTCAGATGAGGAATGTTGACTCAGGAGAGGTGTGGTTGGAGATTGTGCAACTCTTGCCACAAAAATTTCATGCGCAGACACCCTTACAGTGGGTATCCATATTGTCAAGACTGGAGGAAGCCATCATATCTTAATGAGGAAAAAATACTCGTGAATGTTTGGAAAAAACAAAGGAAAAGTATTAAGTAAGGAGAAAAAAACAACTAAGATAGACCAGTTTTGTTTGTATTAACAAATATCTTCAGAAAATATGAAGATCTGAAATTTAATGAAAAAAAAAAAGCCTGAAAAGACATGCAAAACTCTGAGATTGAAAAAATGAAAGGGAGATAATTGGAGGATATTCTTGAAAGCAGACGAGTGCCGTACATTGTTATTACATATGTGTATGTGATGTATATGGGGGCAAAAAATAAGACTGAAATTAAACAAAGAACAAGCGAATTTACTGGAAGCCTGGAAAAATCATGGATTGCAATGGAAAAATGCGAGCATGAAAAGTAATATGGTTAAGCTTAAACATGGAAAAGTAAAAGGACTAGTTGTTAAAACTGGAAAAGAAAAAGATAAGATATTCTTGTAAAAAATATAAACTATTGCAGCGTTAAGAATTGATTAATGTTATAAATTGAACTTTTAAAATATTCTTAATGCTGCAATATTTTAAGTTATAAATCTATATTTTTACTAGAATATCTTGTCCCTTTTCTTTTCCAGTTTTAGCAACTAGTCCTTTACTTTTCCATGTTTAAGCTTAACCATATTATTTTTCATGCTTACATTTTTCTATTGGAATCCATGATTTTTCCAGGCTTCCAATAAATTCACTCGTTCTTTGTTTAATTTCAGTCATGTTTTTTTTTTTGCCCCCATAAACACATATGTAATAACAATGTACGACTCTCGTCTGCCTTCAATAAAATACCCCAATTATCTCCCTTTCATGCGTTCATTCTGTTTCATGAGTTACTTCTCTTTTCGCAACAGTAGTCGCTGAAGCTACGATGTTGCTATGGAAACCAGTCATAAAGTGTCGCTCACCTCCTTACATATTTTTACGATTTTGAACATCAGAAGATTCATCATAACTTTTGTTTTACTGAAAGAAAATTGAAAATTTTTTTTTCACAATATAGCTGAGATGGTGAACTGTAATAATTGCTTGAAATTTGATCGAAAAATGAGTGAGTGATGAAGCTCTAAAACAGTTCTAAATGACTAAAACTGCCACTTAACCATATATTCAAACACCACCATGTTTGAATGAGACACATACGGTACCTTCAATAAGTTTCCAGACATTTTTGTGCAGGCATTAAAAATTGTCGCACACTCTTAAAAATTCACTTATTGTTATACATCTTATGAGATGACTGACAAATTTTTATGATTTCAGGTTCAAAAGAACGGCTATGGAAGTAATTGGAATACACCTTACTAAAGCCTGATTGGCACAACTGGTGAATTCCAAAAATGCAATCTGGACGTGAGGACACTTTAGAAGAACGATATGCAATAAAATTCTGTTTTTAAACCTGGAAAAAAAATGCCACAGAAATGTATGGAATGCTTCATACTGCTTTTGGACCATCTTGTATGAATCGAGCATCAGTTTTTGATTGGCATAAGATTTTCAAGGAGGGCAGGAAGTCTGCGAGGGATGATGGGAAGTATGGGAAGAGTAAGGAAATAAAACAGTTGATTGGCCAAATAAAGAATTTCATGGATAAAGGCTTGTGTCTATAGAGACAATAAGTGTACAGTTTGATGTTAATGTGGGAACTGTACACACAATTATTTGTGGGGAACTGAAAATGCGAAAGATTTGTGCAAAGTTTTTCTTGAGGGTGCTCGGAAGATCAGAAAGACATTGTCATGACGAAGATGGACAGCAAGACAATTCCTCGCCCTCCCTATTGTCCAGACCTTGCTCCCTGTGACTTTTGGTTATTCCCTAAGCTCAAATCCTTAAAGGTTGTCGTTATTAGATACTTGAGATGAAAGAGAACTTCCATGGGGCCTTCCAGAAGTTGTTCAAACGGTACAGGTGCATTGCAGTCGGAGGAGATTACTTCAAAGGGGACTAGAGTTACGCGTGTACTATCAGTAAAAGTGCACATGTGAAAAAGTCTGGAAACTTATTGACGCTCCTCCATATTGAATTTCAAGTGAAACCAATTAATTCTACTGAATTGCTGTGTCACAGTAATGAACATATCCCAAAATAATGAAAACCAGTAAGGTAGAAAATAATTTAATTGTTAATGAAAACAGTTTTCAAAGACAATTAGCAAAAATTTTTGCAAAAAAAACAAAAAAAACTGGAGTTATAATTGTAAGAAAAGAAAAAAAAAAAAAACTGGAGTTATAATTGTAAGAAAAGAAAAAAAAAAAAACTGAAGTTATAATTGTAAGAAAAGAGGTAAATAATTTTCCGAAAAATATTTACCTCCCTCTAAAATATTTGACCAATTTAGCAAAACTTTGTTTCAATTTTCGAATTTCATTACAATAATGAAAAAAGAACTAAATATTTTTTTGTTGCTATATTTTTTTGTAATCTACAAATTTTCTTTTAACAGATTTACGAATCTCGTGCTTGTATCTTTTATGACCTTGGAAACTTTAATGGTGAAAGACGGTTATGCCTGGAGGATGCAGAGGCCAGTGATGGCCAGTGGCATGTGCTGAAAGTTGAACGTTTTGGTCAAGAGTTCGTGTTGACCATGGATGGTGGTGAAGGACGTTTCTATAACGACACGTTGGGTCATAAAATGGGCATCAATTTGTTTAATCCTGTGCGCAAGTTCCTTGTGGCTGGAGCAGAAGTGATTTTTGGTGTGGACACTAAAATCGATAGATATGATCTAAATAAAAGTAAGTTTTATTCTAAATGCCATTCTGTTTTGATTCTTTCTATATTGGGTCTATAAAAGTGAAATTGTGTGTGTGTGTGTGTGTGTACATTTCCCTACCAAACTACTCTGTCAATTTTCAGTCTACAGACTCGAAATTTGACATAAGAGGTATTAGGATTTGAGAAAATCTTTTCAATCAGTTTTCAGCCAGAAATTTGGCTGTCAGGGGTCAAAGTTCAACAATTTGACTTTTGAAAACTCTAGCAAACTCCTCCGTTATTTTTTGGTCTAAACACTTGAAATTTTAGATGTAGGTTCCTTGGACATGGATCAATCTTTTTATTCTGATTTGAGCCCAAAACAAATGTTAAGGGGTCAAAATTGGGATGAAAGTTTTAAAAAAATTGACTTCTGCGGTCTCTACCAAACCACTCAGCCAATTTTGGATCTAAACATTTGAAATTTTACAGAAAGTGTATTCAGACATAGGACAAGTTTTTAATCGGTTTTTGGCTGAAAATTTGACTGTCAAGGGGTTAAAGTTCAAAAGATTTACATAAAGGATATTCAGACATGCAGCAAGCTTTTTAATCAGTTTTTGAATGAAGATTTGGCTGTGAAGAGGTCAAAGTTGAAAGAGTTGACCTTTGCAGACTCTACCGAACTCCTCTGCCAATTTGGGTTTAAACACTTGATGTTTTAGATGTAGGTTACCTGGACAGAAGTCAAACTTTTTAATAAATATATATATATATATATATATATATGCACATAAAATTATGAACAGTACATAGGGCCCGAAGAAAGCCGGGCTAAACTGCTAATATATATATATATATATATGATGAAAATAATGGAAATAGTATTCCGACAAAATAGAGAAAATAAAAAAGGAACAAACCGTATTATGTGTTCACCAACGTTTCGTCTTTATTTCGAGACTTCCTCTGGGTGAATGAGATTAAGAAACCAAAAAATATACCAGTACAAAATATTTGAAAAAGTTTCACGTGCACAGTGTGACGCAGTTCTATTTAAGAGAAACGGAAAAATTGATGTTGGAAATTCAAAAAGGTAGGGGGGCTGGCACTGTTAAAGAGAAGGAAATTTTAGTGACGTCATATAGTCGTTAATTTAATTTTAAAACTATGAACGCAAGTTTATATTCTTATTGGGAAAAAGATATATCTGTTGAAATTTAAATATAAGTTTGTAACAGGAATGAAATTAGTGTTTTTTATGTAATTTATTGATTGAGATTATGTGTTAATTATTACATATAACTTATATTACTTATATAAGTAAACTGTTATTAAAAGAACATTATTTAACTGTGGACACAGGTTAACTTTCTCACACCATTCAAACACCCCCTGTAATAATTAACACATAATCTCAATCAATAAATTACATAAAAAACACTAATTTCATTCCTGTTACAAACTTATATTTAAATTTCAACAGATATATCTTTTTCCCAATAAGAATATAAACTTGCGTTCATAGTTTTAAAATTAAATTAACGACTATATGACGTCACTAAAATTTCCTTCTCTTTAACAGTGCCAGCCCCCCTACCTTTTTGAATTTCCAACATCAATTTTTCCGTTTCTCTTAAATAGAACTGCGTCACACTGTGCACGTGAAACTTTTTCAAATATTTTGTACTGGTATATTTTTTGGTTTCTTAATCTCATTCACCCAGAGGAAGTCTCGAAATAAAGACGAAACGTTGGTGAACACATAATACGGTTTGTTCCTTTTTTATTTTCTCTCTCTCTCTCTATATATATATATATATATATATATATATATATGTCGACCATTCCTCTCTCATTGACCCTCCCACTCTTTTTCTCTCTCCCACTCCACATGGCCCTGTCGGTGGGGCATTAGAATACGCCGACTGCCCCCCCCCCCCTGCAGAGGGTAAAAGTCCCTCAATGGGGGTCCTGGATATGACCTTAAACTATATCCAGTGGTGAGGCCCCAGCTTGTGGGGTGTGGAGCCACCCTTTAATTACCATTGCTCCCGGGTCCACTCTGACCCAGAGTGGTAGTACCTGTTAGGGTCCCAACTATGGGTTGAATAGAAACCGACGTGAAAACAACAAATATACTCTATTAAAAAAATTTTTTCTTCAAAATCTTTGGATTCGGCATTAAATAACCCGAAAAGGGTTGATATGCCATAAAACAACCAACCAACCAACCAACCCACTCCCCATGTATATATGTATTTATATTAATTTAATTCAAATAATTCTCTTAGAGTTGTATATATTTTCATTTTCAACATCAGAATTAAAAAAAAAACCCTCAGTATCTCATTTTCTTTTCTTTTTTACCATAATTATATTTCAGTGTTCAAATACGTAAAATACTTAAAATTAGATTTCAACAATTGTTCAAGTGTTTTTTACTAGTGGTTCAGAACTGAAATTATCATGGTGAGATTTAAGCAAAAAGTAGTCAATTTTTTTTTTTTTTTCTTATTCTAAACAAAGTTTGACATCAGAAGATATGAAAAATACTTAACACATAAGAAAATTATATAAAACGATAAAAACATTGACACTAATCTCCTAATTTAGGTTTCAGCTTTCTCATGAGATTTTGATCATTCCTGGAGGAAAATCCTAATTTCTGGTTTCCTTCTCTTGTTTTATCCCCATGAAAGTTGGCTGTTGAGGTCATACCTTCCTCTAGGTTCTTTCTGTCACTTTAAATGTCCACACGTGCGTACATCTCAAAAGGTGACCTGCTCGTTGATGTTTAGCTGTTTGTATGTTATTAATGTCGCTCCAGTTTGATGTCTTTAAGGACATCCTGTCGTCGGACTCCACTTGGTGGCTGTGGTGAGTGTGCAGTTGACCCTTGGTAATCATTGCTCCCAGGTTTCCTTTGGCCCAGAGTGGTAATACTTGTTAAGGCATCTGGAAATCAGGCTGTCTGAAGGTACTAACTTCCTGATGAAAAATGCGCCAAACAGCAATATTACTTTTTCCTTTCTCTTTTCAAAACTCAGTTATGTTCTGCAAAGTCAAAAACTAAATTAAAAAAAAATCTTAAAAATCGTACCAAAAATATTCAGTATCCGCCCCCCCCCCCGCCTTTTTTCTCGAAATAAATCATTCCATATATTAAAAGTAAAACTACACCTGCCCCATGTCTGTTGCTGTTGGAATGCTATAGATGACCTGTCAATCAGTCCTCTCCATCCTTCCATGTCCTCTGCACATTTAACAGCCTCGCTTGGCGTCAATCCTGTCCATTCCGTGATGTTGTCTTCCTCTCTTTCTTCCTCCTCTGACAGTTCCCTGGAGCACTGTCATGACAAGCCGTTCTCCTCTTGTTACGTTGGTCCTGGATATGACCATAAACTATATCCAGTGGTGAGGTCCCAGCTTGTGGGCTTTGGGGAGTGTGGAGCTATCCTTTAATTACCATTGCTCCCAGGTCCACTCTGACCCGGAGTGGTAGTACTTGTTAGGGTCCCAACTATGGGTTAAATAGAAACCGACTTGAAAACAACAAATATATTCTATTAAAAAAATTGTTCTTCAAAATCTTTGGATTCGGCATTAAATAACCTGAAAAGGGTTGATATGCCGTAAAACAACCAACCAACCATCTTGTTACGTGGCCGAACCATTTTAGTTTGCGCTTCCTGATTATGGTGAAGATCTTCATAATGGTTTGTCTTGTTCTGTTTTTAACTTCCTCGTTGGTTATGTGGTCTTTGTAAGTGATGCCAAACAGTCTTCGGAAGTATCTCATTTCTGAAGCCTGAATCCTCTTGTCTAATTCTGTTGTAAGGGTCCAGGTTTCGCAAGCATACATGAAAACTGAGTGGACAAGAGAATGCATGAGTCTTTGAGATTGTTTTTTTCCAAATGAAGTTCAACTTGGCCAGTGTTAAGTCAAGCTTGCAATGAAAAAACGGTACTTGTACAATTTGATCAAGGCATGCAAAAATGAAAATATCAAAAAAAAAAAAAAAAAAAAAAAAAAAAAAAAAAAAAAAAGTTAGATTGTACGTTTTTTTGTTTTTTTTTTACATCAGAAAAAACATTTTTATGCCAGCACGTTGAAGGTAGCATCTTTGAATTTATAAATTTTTGTTTGGAATTTACAACACGCCACCGGAAATAACTCTGTTTAAAGCGCCGACACTCCCTCCTCATCTTTAATACTAGCGTTTCTTCCTAAAAATCAAATCTTTTGCTTGATATAAAAACAAATTGTTTTTTTCGTTGTAAAAAAAAAAAAAAAAATACTTGATGAAATTAAATGAAATTTTTTTTGGAGAACTTCATTCCATAATGGATACATATTATATAAACGTTTTTTCGATATTTTCATTTTTTAATGTCTTGATGTACGAGTATCGAAAAAAAACAATTGACGTTAATTATCCACTTGGTTTCAATGTATGCAAATCAACTGACATAAATCAATGTACACTTGAAGTCGTCTCATGTAAGTCATTTACTTGGGTTCTTTACACCTAATTAATCCTGAAAACCGTTTAAAATATATTGATGTCAATGTTTCTTCTGATGAATAAACATTTTATACTTTCTCCTCTCCGCATTTCAGCCTGTATGAATGATATCCGTTATGATGATGAAGTGTTCCCGATGATTTTCACCGACGATAGTATTGCTGCCCAAATTGTTAAAAACCGTGAAACGAAACCTAATTGCACGAGAGATGATTGCAAAGTTAATACGTGCTCTGCACATCAAGTGTGCATTGAACTCTTTGGGATTCACAAATGCCAGTAAGTTTGTATTTCACTTTAAGATTTCTTTTCCCATTTCTTTCTGCCGCCATATTTATTTCTTTCTGCCGCCATATTTATTTCTTTCTGCCGCCATATTTATTTCTTTCTGCCGCCATATTTATTTCTTTCTGCCGCCATATTTATTTTTTTTCTGCCGCCATATTTATTTCTTTCTGCCGCCATATTTATTTCTTTCTGCCGCCATATTTATTTCTTTCTGCCGCCATATTTATTTCTTTCTGCCGCCATATTTATTTTTTTTTTCTGCCGCCATATTTATTTTTTTTTTTTTCTGCCACCATATTTATTTTTTTTTTCTGCCACCATATTTATTTTTTTTTTCTGCCACCATATTTATTTTTTTTTTTTCTGCCACCATATTTATTTTTTTTTTTTCTGCCACCATATTTATTTATTTCTGCCACCATATTTATTTTTTTTTTTTTCTGCCACCATATTTATTTTTTTTTTTTTCTGCCACCATATTTATTTTTTTTTTTTCTGCCACCATATTTATTTTTTTTTTTTCTGCCACCATATTTATTTTTTTTTTTCTGCCACCATATTTATTTTTTTTTTTTCTGCCACCATATTTATTTTTTTTTTTCTGCCACCATATTTATTTCTTTCTGCCACCATATTTATTTTTTTTTTTTCTGCCACCATATTTATTTTTTTTTTTCCTGCCACCATATTTATTTTTTTTTTTTCTGCCACCATATTTATTTTTTTTTTTCTGCCACCATATTTATTTATTTTTTTCTGCCACCATATTTATTTTTTTTTTTTCTGCCACCATATTTATTTTTTTTTTTCTGCCACCATATTTATTTTTTTTTTTTCTGCCACCATATTTATTTTTTTTTTTTCTGCCACCATATTTATTTCTTTCTGCCACCATATTTATTTTTTTTTTTTTCTGCCACCATATTTATTTTTTTTTTTTTCTGCCACCATATTTATTTTTTTTTTTTTCTGCCACCATATTTATTTTTTTTTTTTCTGCCACCATATTTATTTTTTTTTTTCTGCCACCATATTTATTTTTTTTTTTCTGCCACCATATTTATTTTTTTTTTCTGCCACCATATTTATTTTTTTTTTTTCTGCCACCATATTTATTTTTTTTTTTCTGCCACCATATTTATTTTTTTTTTTTCTGCCACCATATTTATTTTTTTTTTTTCTGCCACCATATTTATTTCTTTCTGCCACCATATTTATTTTTTTTTTTTTCTGCCACCATATTTATTTTTTTTTTTTTCTGCCACCATATTTATTTTTTTTTTTTCTGCCACCATATTTATTTTTTTTTTTTCTGCCACCATATTTATTTTTTTTTTTCTGCCACCATATTTATTTTTTTTTTTTCTGCCACCATATTTTTTTCTTTCTGCAACCATATTTATTTCTTTCTGCCACCATATTTATTTATTTTTTTTCTGCCACCATATTTTTTTTGTTTTTCTCAATTATTTTTCTACCATACTCAATCATTTTTTTTCTTTCTCTGCGTTTTTTCTTCCTTACTTTCATCCATGGTTTTGAAATCCGTTGTGATTTCAACATTTTTTTTTTGTTTTTACTCATTGCCTATTCACATACATAGTCGATCATGAATCGCCTGAAACACCCCTATTGAGAATGCTGATTCTCTTATAATGCACATTTTGTAGGCTTGTCTTGTACGCTGGCTTTTAAAAATCACATTGATCTTATGTCTAACCTCCCCTCGAGAAGGTAAATGCATTCCTCTGTAATTAGTAAACATTGTTTCTTTTATTGTTCTATTTTTTATTTTAATATGGCTGCAATTTTTTTGATACGTAAAATGAAAAATAATTTGGGTATAATTTTTAAACAAAGCATTGATTGATTGACTAATTGACCATGTTTTGCCATAAGTGACAGGAATATTTGACAATATAACGATATGGACAAATAGGGAGATGATAGGACAGATATAAAGATCTTAAATCCCTCTCAACTAAATGAATGTATGCAAAAGTTGGACCCTTTTTTTCACACTAACGGTAAAGTCCAAAAGCTCCGTTTCAAGTCAATTCAACTTTACGCAATAGACGCACTTTATTTTTATTTTTGATATACTACACATGTATTAGTGATGGGACGATTTTTATATTTTTCCAGATTCCGATGGAATTACCGATTCCGATTCTTTATAAATCTCTAAATATCAAACTATAAAAAGGTTATTTTATCCCGATTACCGTAAGAACATATCTTTGATGCACGGATATATTCTCAAAAGTGAAAACACTGGTGACGAAGTGATCGATAAACTTTAATTTTACCGGAAGTTTAAATCAATAAATATTATTTTTGCTGCAAACACTGGAAGTTTTTGTTTTTAAACAAAATCAAATGAAAAAAATAAAAAAAGATAAAGGAATTGTTTTTGTTATCGGAAAATAGGCACAAATTGTTTCTGATTCCAATACTCCCAAAAGTTCTGATTTTTTTTTTTTTTTTTTTTGTCCCCGATTCCCAATTTCAGTTAATTGTCCCAACACTAGTATGTATATATTGTTATCAGTTGCAAGGTTAACTAATTTGCATATTGGTTTTGAAAAAGTTAATTTTATTAACTTGTTATTTGTTTATATTTTTTTTATTGGAATCCTATGAAACGAGTCATTTATTTATTTTCAAACTGTTATCCTCATCATGGTTGTTGTTTCACGACGTTTCGGCCAACTCATCCTTTGGCGTTTTTCAGGTGATTAACCATGACGGGATGGAATGCTGAGTCTCATAACTGTATCCCTAGTAATTAATTTAGATATGATTTGAAACTCCCATCTTCAGAGAATGTTCACCGGTTCAAAGATTTATTAGCGAAAACATGAGGAGACAACTATGGAAGGCAGTAATTACTAGGGATACAGTTGCGAGATTCAGCATTCCTATCCTGTTGCAGTTAATCAACTAGCCAGGGGTACCCGGCGTTGCCCGGATGTTTGGAGGCGTGAGTGTTGGGGAGGGTGTAGATCAAAATAACCCTGTTTTTAAAAAAAAAAGAAAAAAAATTTTTGTAGGAAGGTAGGCTTGAACCCCCTAACCATCTCGGCCACGGGAGCAGAGGAAGTGATAAGTTAACGTGTATAAAGTGAAATTGACAGGTGCGAGAAAGTTAAGTCGCATGATGTTCGACCTAATTTTGCGCTGTTTCCCCCGCCCCCATCATTCGCTTTTTTTTATACTGAAAAGCGTAACGAAGACACAGCGATCGGAATATATCTCGAAAATAGCACATGAAAGTCGGGCAAATTACAGATAGCAGCAACGCCTGTTAAGTCGTAGATATTATGATTTAGACAGCATATAAAAAGTTTTAAGGAGTGAGTAGACCGAGAAGCCCAGCGAAAAAAGCTTTTGGCGGACATACACAAAAATACACACTAGCACACATTTTCACTTTTATATATATATATACTAGCGAGGGGTACTCGGCGTTGCCCGGGTGTTTGTAGGTGTGTGTGGTGTTAAATAAAAAAGAACCCGGGGGGGGGGGGGGGGGTAAGATTTAACCCAAAGCCCTGAGGCGAAGTTTGAAAATAAAATCGGCTAGCCAGAATGAGTTAGTGAAAGATGTTTGAATTTATTTAAGAACGAAATTGACAGGTGCGCGGCCAGAAGTCGTCAAGCATTACGACTACGATGACAACAACGTAGACATAGTTTTGTTTGTTATAAGCGAAGTAAAAAAAGAAAACAACGTTAACACTTAAGCGGGGGGGGGGGAAAAAATAAATAAAAATAATGTAAGGCAAACGAACGATGAAAACAGAAAAACGAACACATGAAAAATGGCTTAAATAAGCTGGTTTCGATATTAAAATTTTAAAAATTGGTGGGTACCCAGGTGTTTTTGGGTGTCGCTAAGAATAAACGAAGTCAAAAAAAAAAAAAAAAAAAAAAACAGAAAAAAGAACGTTACGGGGAAAAATAGCTTAAATAACACTGATTCAATATTTAAATTTAAAAAATCAAAAAAAAAAAAGAACATCTCACACCAGGATTCGAACGCGAAACATTTAGATAATGAACCAACGCCTTAACCAACTGAGCTAAAGCGACATACATTAAGTTTCTTCAGTTTTTCAACTATTTAAAGTAAATCAGGTCACGACGTCATGCGTAGAATCGGTCATTGTCACGAGAGGACCGTTTTTGTTGACCCCCCCCCCTGTCGAGAATTGTTGATTTCGGGGTGAAAAAGTTAACGTTTTTGGCCAATTTTTCAATATTTTTTTAGCAAAGGATGGAGCTTTGATGTGATACCGAGTTTGTGAATTTTCGTTGCGTCTGTCGAAAGTTTTTAGCAGACATCCAAACATACACACAAACATACATACATACATTTTCGCTTTTATATATATATATAGATAAATAATATATATAAATATTTATAAAAATAAATATATATATATAAAAGTGAAAATGTGTGCTAGTGTGTATTTTTGTGTATGTCCGCCAAAAGCTTTTCTCGCTGGGCTTCTGTCTACTCACTCCTTAAAACTTTTTATATGCTGTCTAAATCGTAATATCTACGACTTAAGAACTGGTGTTGCTGCTATCTGTAATTTGCCCGACTTTCATGTGCTATTTTCGAGATATATTCCGATCGCCGTGTCTTCGTTACGCTTTTTAGTATAAAAAAAAAAAAAGCGAATGATGGTGGCGGGGGAAACAGCGCAAAACTAGGTCAAACACACACACACACACATATATATGCTTGTTATATTAAAATCAAGATAATAGCATTTAGCATTCGTATACAAATTTTTTTTTTTTTTTTTTTTTTTTTTTATAAGAGGGATTAACATGATTTCAATAAGCTGCAATCCGTCTAAATTGCAAGTGAAAAACAAATACTTTTTTTTTTTTTTTTTTTTTTTTTTTTAAGGTCACATTAAAAATTAGTATCGAAATTACCAAAATTTTCATGTATATCTATATATTAATATGATAGCGTGTGTCACGTTTACATCTTTTTTCTTCCGAGTGGCTGTCGTTTAATAATTGTGTCCTTCCATTTCTTGTAATAAATAATTTTGCTAAGAATTCAAGTTTTGGTTTCGTTTTCGATTATAGATGATGGCATTCAACTCATCTATATTTTTATTTTTGAAATCGCTTTATCGGAAAATAAATAACTTTTTCTTTTTATTGTTCTACACGTTATTGTATTAATATATAGACTTGCTTAGATAAATATTTTTACAGCTTTAACAAAACGGCTAGAATTTTAAATTGTTTTTATCTACTCTTTATATTCATTTATTTTCAGAAAATATTTTTTGAGTTGAACGCATAATATAGGCGTATATAGAGAAGATTAAGAAATCTATATCTTTTCTCGATACAGTGAACTATAAATTTGTCGTGCTGAAGAAAACAGCACTACAGCTTTATTTTTAAACTTTCATTAAAAAAATTAATTCAGGTAACTTGATTATGTAGTAGAGCTGACATCTATTCAATGTAGCTGCCTTCAGCCTCAATCACCGCCTCCATCAGGGTCCTGGCAATTGTCCTGTTGGACTGATAGAGCATGAGTTGTACATTGGCGTATCTCTGATCTCGCTTGTTCAATGTTGTTACTTTCAGACGTGATAGAAGGCTCCCATCACTCTTGGGATTTATACACCAACTAGTAGATTGTCTGCACCAAAGAAAGAAAACTGGTTTTCATCAAACAGAAATGGAATCATGTCATCTTTTCTAAGGCGACAATTTTATCGTTTCACCCTGTATATCTTAAAAGCACATGTTCTGTAACCATTTCATATACAAGACATTTTATAGAACTGAGATCTTGCACGCACACACACACATGTATATTTCGAATCTCGATAGATTCAGCTACTCTGAGTCGTAAACAATGAAACACATGTCAGCGGATAATTAGATTTTTAAAAATATATATATTTAGTTAAATCCCAGATTAGATAATCAAATGAGTTATTGTTTACTAAATATTACAGTGAGATAATATTTTCAACATCATCCTAACTGTAGAGGCCAGAAAGAAGTTATCCCCCTTTCGCTCAGACTTTGCAGAAGTGGAGTTATCCCCCTTATAAAAGGACAGGCGAATCGCCATTATTAGAAAACCAGCTTGCTTAAAACGCAAACCTTACACTAACCAAAAAGCAAAGCTCAATAAAAAAAAAATAGAGCAAAGTATACTCTATTACCTCCAAATTTCATCTTGGATTATTAATCATCCGAGCTGGCAGAAATATCCTGGAAATAATTGAACGCCCTTTGACGTCCGATTGTCTAGGTTGTACGCTTTCATTTATCTATGCCTTTTTAAAGATTTTTTTAAAATAACTTTTTCAATATATATGCTGACAAACAAAATGCTTATTCATACCTAATTTTGCTAATTGCATTTCATTTGCTCTGATGATATGAGCCATCATTGAAAATCCATGGATTAAGTAAATAAACATAATTTTTCTCCATATATTGCTTATCTCGAACAATAAATTCTCAATTTGAATATATTTCTATGTATATTTTAATCTACAGAATTTAACTTCAATCTTTATATGGACAAATATTATATGGACACTACACTGAACATGCTAATATTTCGAACAATTAGTTGGATAAAACAAGAAGTCCTCGTCAGGTGACGTAATAAAGTTTGTGTACCACTGAAAGCATCTGGTTCTTAAATGGAAGAATTGAGAAAATATATTTTTTTTTAAAAATCAAACATTGAATTTAAAAGGGAGGAGTGGTAGGTTAACTGCCATTTTAGACTCCAAACATAGAAGGTGATAGGGAAAAAGATAACGTCAAAAAAAAAGTGTG